>NC_052622.1:9165359-9254093 GCF_016545825.1 Eucalyptus grandis | reverse complement strand
AAAGTCTGCACATTTGGGTAAAGCACTCTCCATTCCAAATTACAGAGTACCCTATCTAATCTCTTTTTAACTAATGTACTGCATTCTCTTTTGTTGGACCAGGTGTAAGCACAGCCCTTGCTCTCAAGATCCATCAAAGAACAATCATCTAAAAAACCCCGGAAGGCTGCCATTTTGTATCGGTCTACCTCCCTACAACCAACCTTTTCCCAATGATAAAGTATTTCATTAAAGTCCCCAACACATAATCATGGGAGAGGGTTGGAATAGTTGCTGTCTTTTACTTGACGCCATAGTCTTAGTCTCTCTTGAAAGATAGTTGGTGCATGTAAAAAGGGGATTCGCATGAGGTCCCCACTACTAAGATCCTTATATTTTATATTAATGAGCTCCCTAAAAGCACCCTCCACTTCCACTTGAACCTCCTCATCCCACATTAATACTAGACCTCCAGCTATACCCACTGGCTCTATAGTGAAAGAATCTTTAAAAGGAGTCCGCTTCCTTACTCTCTCAACAACATTGTTCTGATTTTTTGTTTCCATGATGAACACCAAGTTGGACCTCTCTTGAGCCACTAAGGCTTGAAAATGCTGGACTATCAAGGGGTTGCCCAGCTCTTGATAGTTCCAGCTTAATAACTTAGTCTTTGCTCTGGTGGCTTATTAGGGCTAGCCACCAAAGCCCATGCACTCGCCCCTTCCCAAGACTAAATAGGGGCATCCATCAGTTGGTTTTCATCCGCCACAAGTTCCTATGAAATTTTCTTCTCATAGGGACTGACTCGTTTTTGTTTTTTTTGCATCTGGAGCTTTATATATCACCTTTCCTTTATTCGAAATATGTGAAGACACCTCAATCCCAGCTTGAGATAGAAGTGTTGTTTGTTGTTTTTCTGAAATCTGCCTTGCAATGATGCTCAATTGTTCTGTTTTCGCTGGCTGGACAAGGACAAAAGCAAGAGCATTTTGATTTTCTTCCGCTGTTGCCATGGTTGTTTCTACCACCTCTATTTGAGTCTCCATTACTACTTCCTCTTCTGGTGCCAAAAGATCTAATTTACCATAAATAAATAAATAAACCTTCCAGTAAGGGCTATTTTCTCTAACTTCCGCCATATCGGCCTGGTTGATCCTAGCCTAGGCCAATTTCTTCATAGGGTATTTCGAGACAATCATTTGCATAATACCCAATTCGTCCACAAGAGTAGCAATAGTGCGAAAGCGTTTCATACTTATAATCAATCCATCATTTTTTGTTTCCACAGGTTATCACAATACTTGTCTTGAGCGGGTTGGACAAGTTAAGCAACACTCTGGCTTTTCCACTTTTCTTGGAGTTAGCACCTCTCACCTCAATTTTTATCTCATCTATTGTCCCCAGTTTAAAGGCTAAGAGGCGTATGGCTTCTTCATGAACTCTGGCACGAGGAAGACCTATAAAGTGAACCCATAACGCATAATGCGTGAATTCATAACAGTGCTCAGGTATGTTTAGGTCACCTTCTTTAAGGACTAATAGATTACTCGCAAAAGACCAAGGTTCCGATTCTAGCACCCTTCTTTTTTCTTCAATTGATTGGAATATAAACGAGAAGAAACCTATATCAATTGGTTCGCATGTGACTGAATCAGACTTCCATGCTCTCTTCATAGTATTACTGAAGGCCTAGAAATTTACATTGGGCTTAGAATAGAGCTTGCCATGCAGTGTTAATTCACTTTGTTTTTTTTTTCTTCTGCTAGAATGTCATCCCTTAGATCCTGAAGTCTTCTTCAGACCACAGATCTCCCATTCTCCGACACACCACCGCTAATCGAAGATGGTTATCCTCTCTTTCTGTCATTTTCTATCTCCTGTTCTAGTCTAACAACTTATCACTTTGGTAATTTGTCTATAGAGTGAAGGGAGCTTAGTGGGTGGTTTTGAATATAGGTATTTGACAAGGAACCGGGAGGATTCTCTTCTGATACACTGATATGCCCATTAAGAAAGACAAAAGCATCGAAGAAAGCACAACATTCTAGGGCTTCAAAATTCCAAAATAGGGGAATGTTCCATCTACACTATCACTGATGAGGCAGTGGTCATACCTTAAGATGAGACCGTGAAAAGGAGTTACATGTATCGGAAAGCCTTCGTTAGACTTCGATCGTTCATGGGTAGCGCTTCAAACGGAAGATCGGAGGATGAACAGAAAGAACCATCTGCACTTTGCTCTCCCGGGAATCTTGCGGATGAAATAGTAATAGGAAAAGGCCGTTAATCGGCGGTGTATGCAGATTGCTGCCATGATTAGCAGATTTAGGGTTTGGGATTTGGGATTTTTAAGGGAATGAGAACAGCTATCACCTAGGATAGAGAGGAAACTCAACCATTGTTGAGAGAAATTCTTTTGTCAATTTTGACATGAATGCCAACATGTCAATTTTTTTATTTTTTTTATTTTTTTTCTTATTTTCTTCCTCTAGCCGATTGCTGACAAACCAAAGGCTACGACCATCGATTTCAAGCTCGCTAAGCACTAAGGAGGCTCGCCCTCACCCTAATCTGGTGAGGGCGAGCCTCACCATGGCTGGGCAAGCACAACCTCGCATGGTGTCGTGACAACAAGGGCCAGGCTCGACCTTGAGCAACGGCAAGGCCTCACGAGGGGTGGTCAAGGCTCGCCCTTGCTAGTTTCGATGAGGGCAAGCCTCCCCAGTGGCTAACAAGGTCTATAGGAAGGAGGAAAAGCAAAATAATAATAATAATAATAATAATAATAATAATAATAATAATAATAATAATAATAATAATAATAATAATAATAATAATAATAATAATAATAATAATAATAATAATAATAATAATAATAATAATAAAATAGAAAAAGAAAGAAAAAAATAAAGAATTGACACATCAACATCGGCCGGATGGCGTCCACATCAACACCAATCAGCTAAAATTGATCGATTGACTAAATTGGCACAAATACAAAAAATTTAAAACTCAATTGGCCAAAAAAAAAATTATGACTGAATAGAAAAATTGCAATAAATTTAAGACTGTTTTGATAATTTTCCTGTTGAATTTATTTAGCCGATGTTGCCTATCGAAATCATGACAAGACACGACTTTATTTGAATGTGTAATAATCTTGCCGCGGGGTCCATCGGCTTTGGTTGAATATGAAAAGATGAAACGCGTCCAACTTTCATATTACTCTGCACGTGATTCATAATGAAACGCACAGTGGAACGCGTAAGAGAGACTTACCGGACCATTGCCAAATGGAGGAGTTCGCACATGAGAATTAAAAAAGATGTACAGCAACATATTCCAACCCAAATTTGCTTGGCCTCCTTGCAGAAAGTACAAAAAGAGACATCCTGCCACGCTAAGCACGATTTCTTCGAGGTTAGCAAGTAACATTCCCCTTCAATTCTAGCTTTTTGCTAAATGAATAGGTTGGGGTCAAATCACTGACGACCAGCCTCTTTAAGAAAAGA
The DNA here is from genome assembly GCF_016545825.1 of Eucalyptus grandis. NCBI lineage: Eukaryota > Viridiplantae > Streptophyta > Magnoliopsida > Myrtales > Myrtaceae > Eucalyptus > Eucalyptus grandis. The sequence continues at coordinate 9,250,602 of NC_052622.1, read as the reverse complement.
GAAGAGGGTGTCGTTGGTGGGGATTATGGAAAACGACCAAAAGTAGCTAGAACATGACTTAAACTGCCTTTGCAGTCCATTTTCTCCACCTCGAGTTCTTTGGAGGCCCACTACAAAGGCCGAAAGGAGTTCTCTTTTTTTCTAAGGTTTTACCTAAAGAAGCATGACTTTCAAATAAACCCATCTTCATTTGCCCCCTTTGCAGTCGGGATATCCCTCTTATATCATCAATAACCGACTATAATTTCGTGTCGGATATTATTTTCTTATGGCGTGTACTCTGCTATGTTTTGGAAGAAGTAGGATGTTGTGCTTAGAAGTAAATCCTACTTACATTCCATCTAGAATGCCTATTGAATGTTGAAGTATAGTCGCATTTCCTTTTGCACAATGTGAAGAACAAACAATATGATTGAGGATAATGTCCACAACCCTCAGACAATTTTTATGTCTTGTGGTAGTTGTTATTGACAATTTCAACAAGTAAATTACACTTTTAAAGATAGGGCAGGCACATCTAAGAGATTGCTATGAAGCATTGTCACGTTGACAAGATCAAATACATCGGCTTCTCGACCTCAACTTCTAGCTTTTGGCCCCAAAGAGCTAGAGATATACAATGTAGAATGCACATTAGATCGTTTATACAAACTATAGATTTTTTTTTTATGTAAAAATATTAACAGTCAAGTATAACTTTCATAAATTTTGACAGGAAAATCACCTTTGAAGTTCAAAGTTAAAATCTAGAAACTACCCTTAACAGTCAATCAAATCAGTTGATTTTTAAACGTCATGAATATCTTTTCATGCTCTTCTCTTAAAATCAATGTGGTGACACCTAACAATTGAATTGGACTATCATGTCTCAAAAGCTTCCAACAATATCTCCAATTTCATCATAGCTACCTAATTTGTGTTCAATTGACCCATTTATATAATATGATCTCTTAATCTTATCATAAGTATAGGATTTAATTTTAAAAAAAATTAGCAAGACGATGCAGATGAGCGAGATCATAGAACCAATTAACAGCAAAACGTTTATCATACAGGTTGCGATGTCAAATAGGAAAATGTGCACGAGCCGCTCGCTTCTAAATAAGGACCGAATCCCATTTATTTAGCTGATGTCATGAAAAAAATAAACACGAAAGAGGAAGGGGGATCTTAGCCATCACCAAGGTGGGGTCCAAAATCCGGAGAGCAAGAGAGATGGTTGGACAAGGCAGGCTGACCACGCCACCACCTTTGGGACCCACTGGATGTCATAATTTTAGTAATTTTCCATCCTCTTCAATCCTCGTTCGCCCAGTATGTGAACATAGAAGTGGTCAAGGAAATCCTCTCTTGTGCAGTGGGAAAAAATTACTATAAATAGGGAACCCACCAGACAGCCCAATGCACAAGACAAGCCAAGGCAAACAAGCAAGTGCATTATCTTCATTCTGTGAGAGAGAGAGAGAGAAACCAAAAGAGAAGCAAGGTTTCACTACAGCTTCTAGCGAGAAAAATGGAGAGCTTCCCAGTGATCAACATTGAGAACCTGAATGGTGAGGAGAGAGCAATCACCATGGACAAGATCAAAGATGCCTGTGAGAACTGGGGCTTCTTTGAGGTACAAAACCCTCTCTCTCTCTCTCTCTCTCTCTCTCTCTCTCTCTCTCTCTCACTTATATTTATGCTTGATAAAGTGGGTCTAACATTTTGGATTGTCACGCCTTGGGAAATGACCAAATGAAGCTGGTGAATCATGGGATTCCACCAGAGCTAATGGACACGGTCGAGAGAATGACAAAGGGACACTACAAGAAGTGCATGGAGCAGAGGTTCAGAGAGCTGGTGGCGAGCAAGGGGCTCGAGTATGTCGAGACAGAGGTCCATGACTTGGACTGGGAAAGCACCTTCCACTTGAAGCACCTCCCCGTATCCAACATCTACCAAATCCCAGATCTCGATGATGACTACAGGTAACTGATGGTGAGAATTTATCAACATAGACGAAAAGCTGCATTCCACTCCGCATCTATCGATGGTGACCTTTCACCGTTTGATGTGCAGGAAAGTCATGAAGGAGTTTGCGGTGAAGTTGGAGAAGCTGGCGGAGGAGCTCATGGACCTGCTGTGTGAGAACCTGGGCTTGGAGAAAGGTTACTTGAAGAAGGCCTTCCACGGGTCCAAAGGGCCGAACTTCGGCACCAAGGTCAGCAACTACCCGCCGTGCCCGAAGCCGGACCTGATCAAGGGGCCGAGCCCACACTGATGCCGGCGGCATTGTCCTGCTCTTCCAGGACGACAAGGTCAGCGGCTTGCAGCTCCTCAAGGACAGCCAGTGGGTCGACGTCCCCCCAATGCGCCACTCCATCGTCGTCAACCTCGGCGACCAAATCGAGGTAACATATATTCTCGCACTGCTGCTTACGCAATATAGCGAAACCATCACCTTTTAATACAAGAATATCACGTTCGGCATTTGAAATTGAAAGATTGTTTCAAATCAAATACAGGTGATAACCAATGGGAAGTACAAGAGCGTGTTGCATAGGGTAGTGGCTCAGACCGATGGGAACAGGATGTCCATAGCTTCATTCTACAACCCGGGCAGCGACGCCATGATCCATCCAGCACCGGCACTCGTGGAGAGCAAGGCAGAGGAGGCCGGCGAAGCAGCTTATCCAAAGTTCGTATTCGAGGACTATATGAAACTGTATGCTGCTCTCAAGTTCCAAGCCAAAGAGCCAAGATTCCAAGCCATGAAAGCCATGGAGTCGAGCCCCAGCCTGGAGCCAATTGCAACCGCTTGATTTGGGGAATTCTTTGCAATTCTTTGCATGCAAAAGATGTCGTCATACCCACATACTCCTCTTGGGTTGGAAAGGACTGAATTTTTTTGTCGTGGAAGGAAATTTTTTCCTACGCCAAACTTGAGGAAAATTGTCGCGTTAGTATTTGACATGATACATGTTAAATTATTTATGAAATATTGCATGTTATAGCATGTGCAATTGATCTCTCCATTGGTTGGTTTTATAGTATCTAATAACTTAAAATATCATTCTAACCCAAACCAAATGAAGGCTTTGTTGATTATAAAGATGGCGAGCAGCTCAAAATAACTCAACAATGTGCTTGAGCAAAATATCAATAAAATAATTACAACAACCTCTTAATCTGGAAAAAAAAAACTTTATGAAATTAATGAAGCACCCAACTTTTGAACGTACGCATCTTGTTTAACATATTGTAGTATAAGTCGCCAAATTTGGTGGATTACAAGCCTACAATAAAAATTTTAGCTCAGATACCCCACTCAACCCATCCAAACTCACTCAATGATCAGGTTCACTTATGTCATATATCCAGGAACCAACCAATTCTTTGGTATTGGCTTCCATGTTAATTAGATTTGTGGACATGAACAACACAAAACAAGTGACGACTCTTGATCCATTAATTGGCCCAAAGTGAGACCACAGAGGAATTTTATGGGCCTAGATGCATATTAGATCAATTACCAAGCCTATGATGTTAAGGATGTCTGAATAATTCTACCCATCCTTCTTCATCATGTGTCATTTAAACAATTTCACTGTTATAGATAGATAATTTACCCCCTAAAGCTATCAGCTCGTGTCATAAGATTGTAGTGGCATTGGCTGTTTGTCAAATTTCAATATCATCATAAAAAAATATATCAATGATGCAATAATGAAAAATTTATTCAATATAAATTGAAACGTATCAAGTCATGTTAGTTTCTTTTCTCTCGTTAAATCTTGCAGTGATATCCTCCAATTGGCCTAAGAATCAAGACTACCTAAGCTTGGAGATACCCGAGTCTGTCATCAAACTTCGATGCTCATTTCCCTGGATTTGCTTCTAACACAATCTCTAAAACGTGCTTGTAAATTAGCAGGTTGGAAGGACCTCCACAGCATCTTGGACCGTCAAAATCATGCTGTCAGTTCCCCCACTAGAGCAAAACAATATGAAAAAAAAAAAAAAAATTTGGGCCCCCGGGAGGGGTGGGGGTTGCGGTTGGTGAGGGCAACAGAATCAAGATGAACGTGTTCCCAAATTCCATCTCCATCTCCAATTAACTTGGATGTGAACGCAAATCGAATTTCTTGATTCGATCAAACGGGTCAATTCAAAGACAAGTTGGCCACGCATTGGTATGGGCAACTGACATCCACTACAAACCGTGATCGACCGGCTCATTGACCCAAAACTTATAATTATTATTTATCAAAAGTCTGCTTTTTTGTGGGGGAGGGGGGAGAGATGTGTGTTATAAATCAAAGTCATGTCAATTTGTTCTCACTCTTGATAAATTCGACCGTTGAATTTGCAAGTCTTGATTGGCTCTTTTTGGTCTCCACTGACCTCTTCGGTCTCTCCATCTACTCTGTCAATGCTCGTTTTCAAGATGGCCCATAAAATATTCTTTCCTATAATATGCGGGTTCATTTCTTCTTTGAGAATGTTGGCTCCCAATTTTTTTCATTAAGAGGCAAGAAGAAAGATCTCTCAAGGTGAAAAGGATAAGAAGAACAATCAAAGGTCCCAATGCTCGAATCCACGATTTTGCAAACTTGTTCAAAAGGGGCAAGGTTTTCTTCTCATACGGTTGAATTGGGAGGTATAGATTGATCTAATTAATGGCATTAAAAATAAAAGAAGAACTATGTTACGAATGGCTATATCAAGTAAGGTATATCTCAATTTACTAGAATTTCAATTTCGAGGGACTTCAAGGAGGAGAAAATATGCGACGTTCATAGCATATTTTAAAAATACATACATTTTGTTGCTATTTATAAGAACTTTAAGTCAATCGAGGTGTGATCACATTAGAATAGCTCATGCTCACGATGTTCACATACGTATCATGTCATTTTGAATCAAATCATGCGACAATTTTGCTTGACTTGCTCCTCTTAATTGCATATATCAAGAGAAAAATCGAACTTTGTTCAAAATGCTCACATGCTTTGCTCATAGCATCACGGGGCCCCACATTGAACTCTAATTAACCATTATGTTCTCGAAAATAATTTATACTTGAAAATAGTTTTTTCTAATTCTGTTCCATATATGAGTTTCCGAGTATTTGAAACCGTTGGTAATTATACAAATTTTCTATTTCTAGAGTTGAAATGTGTTTAGTATGACCTTTACATTTTTTTATGACTTAGAATTTCTTTTAATTTGTAAGTAATTTTATTATATTTTTTTTCTCTTCTTTTTCCAATTCTTCTTCTTCTTCTAGCTAGCACTGGCCTCGAGGGAGCCTCATCGGCCCAAGCCTTAGTGAGGTTGCTAGGTCTCATATGGTTAGTCATTGGCCATTACTGAGAAAAAAAAAAAAAGGAAAAAAAAAAATTGCTTTATTCTTCAATTGTTCTCGGAAATGAAGAAGTAACTTTTTTTAACTTCTTGATTCTATTACCGAAAACAAAAGGATTAGCTGACGTTACCAAACGGATTTCTATTCTTTTTTTTTTCAAGAAAAAAAGTAAAAAAATAAAAATAAAAATAGTCACTATTTGATCGGTTACCAAACAGAGCCCAAATTGTCTCATGAAACCTTTCAAATCCCATCATGAGTGGGCTTCGGTGGGCCTCCCACCCCTGTCGTTCTGTTCTTAGTAGAAGACTCGCGAGCTCGGGGTTTGACTGGAATTCCATGTAGCCTTTCGACGGTTTCAAGAATTTCTGTTAAGAAACCGCAAAGGAAAAAGGAATAAATAAAAAAAAAATCACGTGCAGTTTTCAAATCATGAGAATATGCTGCCCCCTCCCGGCCCCATGAACCGTAAACGGCCCTCAATAGAAAAATAACTCGTCAAATTGCAAGACCAAGACCACTCGCACGGTCAAAGTTCTTCTATAGTACTATTAAATCATCAATTAAATTCCTAATCAAAACTCTTTTTCACATGGATGCAACCAACACGAGTTGTACCGACATTTTGCATGACACCTTCACCAATCGATTCAGCTAACGATCTTTTGAAGCAACTGGACCCTTTTTTGTAATTTCATTATCTTCTCTTAATCTACGCATCATGAAGTATTTACTAGGGGTGTGCATGGTCTAGGCGGGCGGTTCCCGACCTAGAATCGGGAACCGCCCGCTAAGGACCGGTTCCGAAAAATTGGAACTGGGATCCACCCGTTTGTTGCATGTATCCACCCGAGAACCGGACCGTCGGTCCGGTCCGGTTCCCGGGTGGATCCATGGAACTGATCTTGACGCGAAATAATTTTGGTTTTCAACATAGAATGATTACGTGACATCAAAGCAAGTCAAAGAAAGAAAAATCAAATTTAAGTACGTGGAGATGCGGACTGCGGGAGAAGTAGACGCAACGAAATGGTGATAGGATTAGGAGCCGAAGACGAAGGGAGTGAGATGAGATCTAGGATTTCTTTTAGTAATTTTTTTTTTTAATATTAAAAAGGTTCCGGTCCAGTCCGGATGGGCGGGCGGGCGGATCCGCCCATGGAACCGGGAACCGGACCGGTACCCACCGGTTCCCATAAATTGGAACCGGGAACCGGACTGGTTCCCTCAAGAACCGCCAGTTCCGGGCGGTTCCGGTCCGGTTCCGGGCGGTTCCCAGATATTTTGCACACCGCTAGTATTTACATTGATATAAGTACACTTTAAATTATTCTTTTCAGTGCTTGTATTATTCTGGAGTAATCAACAGCATGTCGCTTTTAGCAAATTCAGGTCAATGACAAGGAAAGGTCTACTACCTCCCCACAAATGATTCGATTGCTTGTTGCCAAGAAAAATTTCCAAGCAGTTTAATGTAAAGCCACCTTGAATTTCATCCCTACGCATGCGTGCATTATGAGCTCATCATCACGAAGAGGACTGGTCCTAATTAGAGACGTGATTAAGTCATTGATGATGAATGAAGTCGAGCCTTGTACACATAAGCAAATTTTGAAATCCACTTTGATTAATTCGAAAAATCAGAATTGGCATCCTCCCTATTCTGCTGCAGAAATCCTTTGAATGGAGAGAAGAAATGATAGGAACGCAAGTCGTCTGGGGAAAAAAATTCAGATATTACAAGTGGAAATCTTGGGGAAAAGAAATTAAGAACGGTTGATACTACAGAAACAAGGTTGCTTGCGTCATAAATTGTCTAGTTACCTAGGTGCGTACGGTGTGAGAATTGCATGATTCAAGTTGCTCTCGTCCTAAATCCTAATAACACGCATTCGATGCACAGGTGGATCTTGTATAGAATAGACCTATTTGATTTGGGAAGGGAAACGCTGGAAATTTCATCACGGGTGTTATAATGCCAAATTTCTCTTTTTTGGGTCGTATAAAAATTTGACATATACTTACATAGTCTATGAATACATCATAACTTAAATAGACTTAATAGGTAAGTCTAAAATGAGGGGCCAAAGTTAGTTTGCGTGGCGTATAACCTAAGCTATATTTAGCACGCGGACTACAAATGTTGTGTGTGCGCTACCCTTACAAAGATCAGTTTAGGAAGTTGGTTTGCTAAGCAATGTGTCAGAGTGGGTTTATCGAGCAGAGAGTGGGTACATATCGAGCAGATCATAGTCAAGAACAAATAATAGTTTAATATATTAGCTGAGACATAATATATCATTTGCTAGGTGTAGAATAGATTTTGTCAAATGACATCGACAAGTCGTTGTCTTGTTGGGACGATTGAAATAAGTTTTTCCCTAGTAGGATCGCAGTGCAACCTTCCATGATCAGATTAATCTTGCTAGTTTTCTTTTCGGCCATTAATGTCTTGCTAGTTTGTCATAGCAACTCTTCAAGCATAGACACTATTGATTTCTTTCATTTAAATGTCAGAACATTCCATTCAGAGAAAAAAGATGCTTTGAGTGTGTTTGAAGAAGATTTCATGATAATGAAAAATACATTACGAGAAATCATGTTTTTTCCCTTTTCAGATTAGGGAATTCATTTTCCTGATTTTGAATATGTATTTTTCTTTGACCGTAAATAATTTTCCGTTAATCGATCATTTTCAACAAACCAAATGTGGGAAAGTCTAGAAAAATAATTCGCGAAAAATTATTTCACTCAAATATTAATACACCCTGCTAGACTCTAAATTGATAAGCATTTCAATCTAGCCAAAATCATCACATAGTGATAAGACCCACATCAAAACCCTTATTTTTAAGTGTGTGTAGAAACAACAAAATGCCTTCAATAACAGTCGAATGAGCACACATTCACATGTTGGTGTTGATTTCAATTTTTGACAAAAAGAATGGGACACACAAGTTCATCAAGTGGTCTAACATGTGAACATGGCATCGCATGTGCCGTATATATCTTCGTGATCTATACACTTCCAAGAAAGGAACAGACGAAAGAAAAAGAAAGTGCATTTTATCCTTATCGAACCCTTTCCAATGCAACCCCACCATCCCTCTCTTTGGCCATTCCATTGCCTACATTCTTACTCTTATTATTTTCAATAATTTCCCGTTGTGATTTGTTTAGTGACCAAGTCATGCAGCTGTTGTCGACAAATCAAGAAGCAATACTGCACGATCGAGGCACTCGTGGAGAAAAGTAGGAAGGCAAAGGAACGTGTGAAAAGGTTAGAGGCAGTTACCAAAGGAGTAACTGTTCGACAGTTACCAAATTGCTCTATAAATATTGCGAGTCCTCCATCAAAAAGCCCCCCAACAACACATCAAATGTCTATACTTTATTTTTACTTTATCGCACTTTAGTTTTCATAGTTGTAGTTTCTCAATTCCCATCATTGACTAGATACCAACGACTATCTACACTCTAGTGCAGTGTCGTTGATTAAATTCTGATGTTATACCATAAGCTCAACGTTGCCCCTCCATTAGTTGGTTTTATAGTATCTAATAATTTAGAACATTGGAGGTACAGACACCTGGAGTGCCAAAACTTGACACGGAGGGACACTTAAGTGCCAAAAATTTCGAGAGAGACACTTAAGTACCAAAATCGAAGTAAAATGGATCACTTAAGTGTCAATCCAATCAAATTGCTGACGTGACAATTTTTCAGCGAGGTGAGTGCAAAACGGCATTGTTTTGCATGCTAACATGGCTAGAAAATGCAAAAACGACGTCATTTTTGTCTCTAATGTGGTAAATAATAAATATAAAAATTAAATTAAATTAAATTAAATTTATTTAAAATATTTTAAAAAATTAAAAATTAAAACTTAAAATTAAAAAAAGGGGGGGTGAAGGGAGGCAACAGAGGGCTGAGCCCTCATTGCTGCCGCCTCCCCGCCACCGCCGAGAAGCGTCGGCAACGGAGAGGGGAGGGTCGGCCGGCGTCATCGGCCCCTGGCCAACCGGCGGCGAGGGCCTCGCAGGCCCTCCCCGCCGTCGCCAGGAAGGGCCGGCGATGCTGGGGGGAGCGTCGGTCGGGGTCACCGAGCCTAGCCGGGGCCGGCGACGTCGGCCGACCAACGATGAGGGCCCACGAGCCCTCGCCCAAATCTGGGGCGAGGGTCACAACCTCGCCTAGATCTAGTGAGGGTCGGCGGCCTTGGCCCAGCCGGGCAAGGGTCGACGGCCCTTGGCCCAGCCGGGCAAGGGTCGACGGCCCTTGGCCCAGTCGGGTAAAGGCCGCCAACCCTTGCCCCAAATCTGGCGAGGGCTCGCGAGCCCTCACCGCAAGTCGGCCAGGGGCTGACAATTTGGGTGAGGGTTGCAGCCCTTGCTCAAATCTAGTGAGGGCTCACGAGCCCTCGCCACCGGTCGATTAGGCTCCCCCTCCGTCGCCAACCCTTCCCGACGGTGGCGGCGAGGGCTCAGCCCTCAACCGCCTCCCTTGCCCCCCTCCATTTTTAAGTTCTTTAATTTTTTTAAAAATATTTTAAATAAATTTAGTTTTAAATTTAATTAAATTAACTTTTATATTAATTGTTCACCACGTAGAGACAAAACGACATCGTTTTTGCATTTTTTTTAGCCACGTTAGCGTGCAAAACGACGCCGTTTTGCACTCACCTAGCCAGAAAATTGCCACATCAGCAATTTGGCCGGACTTTGGCCGAATTGATACTTAAGTAATCAATTTTGCTCCGATTTTAGCACTTTGGAAACTTTTGGCACTCAAGTGTCCCTCCGTGCCAAGTTTTAGCACTTGGGCTGTACTTTTGCCTAGAACATTGCTTTAACCCAATGAAGGCTTCTATTGATTACAAAGTCGTGAAATAACTCGGTAATGAGCAAAACATCGATAAAATAGCTACCTTAACCACTTAGTCAAAAGGAAAAAAAAACTCTTGACATTGATGAAGCACCCAACCTTTGAATGTATACATCTCGTTTAATATATCAAAGTATAAAATGTTAAATTTGGTGGATTTCGTGTAAAAACTATATGCGACATAACATATTAATGATGCATTTGCATTAGGGGGATTGTCAAAATAATCTTGTGATTAGAGATAACAACTGGGTGAGAGGTGAAGGCCATTCCCCTTCCCCAAATCGGTTCAATCGACAAAATGAGCGGTATCAAGTGAGGAAAATCCCTTTCCGAACAATCCATCAAGGCCAACCCGAGTCCAACAATTTTATCTAGAAGTTGGATATCACGAACAAGCCTTCAAAATAAATTTTAGCCCGGATACCTCACTCTATCCGTCCAAACTCACTCATTGATCAGGTCTAATTATGTCATGATCCAGGAACTAGCCAACTCTTTGGTATTGGCTTCCATGTTAATTAGATTTGTAGACATGAACAAGATAGATCAAGTGATGACTCTTCTGTTGATTAGCCCCAAGTGAGACTACAGAGAAACTTTATGGGCCTAGAAGGGTATTGAGTCAATTGTCAAGCCCATGATGTTTTAAGGATGCTCGAATAATTCCACCGATTTCTCTTTATCATCACATGTATCTGAACAATTTTACTACTACTAATGAATAATTTTCTCCATAGAGCTATCAACTTGTGTTGTAGCATTATAGTCGCATTGGCTTTCATGAAATTTCCAAATCGTGGCTATAAATATATTAATGTCGGGAATGAAAAATCCATTCAAAAATAAGATGAAACATATCAAGTCATGTTAGTTTCCTTCTCCATCGTTAAATCTTACAACGTTGTCCTCCAATTGGCCTAAGAATTGATGCTTCTTAAGCTCATCGCTCTCCAGTTACGAGTTAAGCCAAGATGCCTGAGCCTATCATCAAACTTATCATCAAACTTTGGTGCTCATTTTCAGTGGACTGCCAATAGAAAAAGATCCATTTTGCATTAAATCTAAGGGATTCCTTGGTTTAGGCCGCTTCCAACACAATCTCTAAGACGTGCTTTGTAATTTAGCAACTTCCAAGGACCTCGACCGCATCATGGCCCATCATGCTGTCAATTCCCCCACAAGACCAAAACAAAAGGGGACAAAATCAAGAGGAACTCGTTCCAAAATTCCATCTCCATCTCCAATTGATTTGGTTGTGAACGCAAATCGGATTCGTTGATTCGATCAAACGGGTGGAAGACATTGAATTGTAAGTCCTGATTGGCTCTTTCTAGTCTCCACTAACCTCTTTAGTCTCTCCAACTGCTCATTTCCCAGATGGTCCATAAAGATGTTCTTTCCTAGAATTTGCCGGTTCATGTTTTCTCTGAGAATGTCAGCTCCCATTTTTCCATCTAGAGGCAACGAGAAGGATCTCATATGGGTATAAAGAATAAGAAGAACAATCAAGGTCATCATGCTCGAATTCGCGACTACACAAGCTTGTTTCACAGAGTGGGTGACTCAGATTAATCCAATTAAAAAGTCTTGAAAATAAGCTATGATGAAAACAAACCTTTGTTGCTATTGAATGTATCAAGTAAGATATATCTCCATTTACTAGAATTTTTCACTCAAATTTTAATACTAATATGCACAACATTCATAGCAGATTTTGAGAAAACATAAAAATCTTCGCTACTTATTAGAAGAACTTCTAATTGATCAAGGTCAGACCACATTAGAATATCTCATGCACACGATATTCATATATGTAATGTGTCATCTTTAATCGAATCTCCTTAATTTTCCTTCTACTCATCTTAGCAGGTTAAAGTACACCGCAAGTATCAAAACTTGGCATGGGTAGACACTCAAATGCCAAAAGGTACAAATAAGTGTCATTTAATTGTGTGTAGAAACAACAAAGTGCCTTCAATAACAGTCGAACGAGCACCCATTCGCATGTTGGTGTCGATTTCAATTTTTTGGCGGACACAGAATGGGACACACAAGTTCATCAAGTGGTCTAACATGTGAACATGGCATCGCATGTCCTGTATACATCTACGTGCATCTATACACTTCCAAGAAAAGAACAGACGAGAGAAAAAGAAAGTGCATTTTATCCTTATCGAACCCTTTTCCAACGCAACCCCACCATCCCACTCTCTCTCGCCATTGCATAACCGACATTCTCTCTCTACTTCTTTTCAGTACTTTCCCGTTGCAATTATCATCTTGAATATTTGGGAATTGTTTGGTTTCACCATTCATCACTTGCGTGGAATTACGGGAAACTTATCCATGCCGGCAGTGAAATACTGCTGCTTTATACGTTTCGATGAGTGCGGGATGTCCAATTTGGGGAAAATGATAAAAATAGTCTTTTACTTATTGTAATTTTTCTAATTCAATCCTTCTTTTTTTTTTTGCTAATTCAATTTTAAACATTTTGCATCATGTAAATCTAATCAATCCGATTAATTTTGACTGGCTAACATTGATATGGATGCCAGCTAGCGCTGACCATCTGAGATTGACATGGATGCCAATGCGTCAATTTTTTTTTCTTATTTTCTTCCTAGACGGTTGCGGGACCAACCAAAGGCTACAACCATCAAGTTCAACCTCGCCAAGCACTAAGGAGGCTCGCCCTCGCCCAAATCTGGTGAGGGCAAGCCTCACCAAGGTTGGGCGAGCACAACGTTAGATAGTGTGGTGACAACAAGGGCAAGGCTAAACCTCGCAAGCAACAACAAGGCCTCATCAGGGGTGGTCAAGGCTCGCCTCACTAGTTCTAGTGAGGGCAAGCCTCCTAAGTGGCTGACAAGGTCTAGAGAAAGAAGAAAAGAAAAAACTAAAAAGAGAAAGAAAAAAAAATTAAAGAATTGACACATCAACATTAGTCGGATGGTGTCCACATTAACACCAGCTGGCTAAAATTGATCGGATGGACTAAATTGACATAAATATAAAAGGTTTAAGACTCAATTGGCCAAAAATAAATAAATAAATAACACTGAATAGGAAAAATTGCAATAAATTTAGGACTATTTTGATAATTTTCATATCGAATTTATTTAGCCGATGTTGCCTATCGAAATCATGATAAGACACGACATTATTTGAATGTGTAATAATCCTGCCGCGGGGTTCAACGGCTTTGGTTGAATATGGAAAGATGAAACGCGTCCGATTTTCATATTACTCTGCACGTGATTCATAATGTTAAAACGCACAGTGGAACGCGTAAGAGAGACTTACCGGACCATTGTCAAATGGAGGAGTTCGCACATGAGAATTAAAAAAGATGTCCAGCAACATATTCCAACCCAAATTTGCTTGGCCACCTTGCAGAAAGGACAAAAAGAGGCATCCTGCCACGCAAAGCACGATTGCTTCGAGGTTTGCAAGCAACATTCCCCTTCAATTCTAGCTTTTTGCTAAATGAATAGGTTGGGGTCAAATCACTGACGACCAGCCTCTCCAAGAAAAGAGAAGAGGGGGTCGTTGGTGGGGATTAGGAAAACGACCAAAAGTAGCCGGAACATGACTTAAACTGCCTTTGCAGTCCATTTCTCCACTGCTTTTCTACTCATGCAGCGTAACTTTAGCAAAGAATATTATTCCCACTTCGAGTTCTTTGGAGCCGACTACAAAGACCAAAGAGATTTCTCCTCTCTTTTTTCTATGATTTTACCTAAAGAAGCATGACTTTCAAACAAACCCATCATCATTTGCCCCCTTTGCTGTCAGGATATCCCTCTTATATCATCAATAACCGACTATAATTCCGTGTCGGGTATTGTTTTCTTATGGCGTGTACTCTGCTATGTTTTGGAAGAAGTAGGTTGTTGTGCTTAGAAGCAAATCCCGCTCGCATTCCATCTAAAATGCCTATTGAATGTTGAAGGATAGTCACATTTTACACTATGTGAAGAACAAACAATATGATTAAGTTAAGGATAGTGCCTACAACCCTCAGACAATTTCCACGTCTTGTGGTAGCTGTTAACGACATTTTCAACAAGTAAATAACACTTTTAATTTAGGGTAGGCACATCTAAGAGATTGCTATGAAACATTGTCAGATCAAATACATCGGCTTCTTGACCTCAACTTCTAGCTTTTGGCCCCAAAGAGCTAGAGATATAAAATGTAGAATGCACATTAGATCGTTTACAAAAACTATAGATTTTTTCATGTAAAAATATTCACAGTCAAGCATAACTTTCATAAATTCTGACAAGAAAATTACCTTTGAAATTCAAAGTTAAAATCTAGAAACTACCCTCAACAATCAATCAAATCAGTTTACTTTTAAATGTCATGAATATCTTTTTATATTCTTCTCTTAAAATCAATGTGGTGACAACTAACAATTGAATTGGATTATCATGTCTTAAAAGCATCCAATAATATCTCCGATTTCATCATAGCTACCTAACTTTTGTTCAATTGACCCATTTATATAATCTCTCTTAATCTTATCTAGCAAGACGATGCGGATGAGCAAGATCATATGTGGACCATCTAGCCACGGAACCAATTAACAGCAAAACGTTTATCATACAGATTGTGATGTCAAATAGGAAAATGTGCACGAGCCACTCGCTTCTAAATAAGGACCGAATCCCATTTATTTAGCTGATGTCATGAAACAAATAAACGCGAAAAAGGAAAAGGTATCTTAGCCACCACCAAGGTGGGGTCCAAAATCCGGAGAGCAAGAGAAATGGTTGGACAAGGCAGGCTGACCAAAGCCACCACCTTTGGGACCCACTGGATTTCTTAATTTTAGTAATTTTCCATCCTCTTCAATCCTCGTTCGCCCAGCACGTGAGCATAGAAGTGGTAAAGGAAATCCTCTCTTGTGCAGTAGGAAAAAACTACTATAAATAGGGAACCCACCAGACAGCCCAATGCACAAGACAAGCCAAGGCAAACAAGCAAGTGCGTTATCTTCATTCTGTGCGAGAGAGAAAGAGAGAGAGAGCAACCAAAAGAGAAGCAAGGTTTCACTTCAGCTTCTAGAGAGAAAATGGAGAACTTCCCAGTGATTAACATGGAGAACCTGAATGGTGAGCAGAGAGCAATCACCATGGACAAGATCAAAGATGCCTGTGAGAACTGGGGCTTCTTTGAGGTACAAAACTCTCTCTCTCTCTCTCTCTCTCACTTATATTTATGCTTGATAAAGTGGGTCTAACATTTTGGATTGTGATGCCTTGGGAAATGACCAAATGAAGCTGGTGAATCATGGGATTCCACCAGAGCTGATGGACACGGTCGAGAGAATGACAAAGGGACACTACAAGAAGTGCATGGAGCAGAGGTTCAAAGAGTTGGTGGCGAGCAAGGGCCTCGAGTATGTCGAGACAGAGGTCCATGACTTGGACTGGGAAAGCACCTTCCACTTGAAGCACCTCCCCGTATCCAACATCTCCCAAATCCCAGATCTCGATGATGACTACAGGTAACTGATGACGATAATTTATCAATTTAGATGAAAAGCTGCATTCCACTCCGCATCTATCGATGACGACCTTTCACCATTTGATGTGCAGGAAAGTCATGAAGGAGTTTGCAGTGAACTTGGAGAAGCTGGCGGAGGAGCTCATGGACCTGCTGTGTGAGAACCTAGGCCTGGAGAAAGGCTACTTGAAGAAGGCCTTCCACGGGTCCAACGGACCGAACTTCGGCACCAAGGTCAGCAACTACCCGCCGTGCCCAAAGCCCGACCTGATCAAGGGGCTCCGGGCCCACACTGATGCCGGCGGCATTGTCCTGCTCTTCCAGGATGACAAGGTCAGCGGCTTGCAGCTCCTCAAGGACGGCCAGTGGGTCGACGTCCCCCCGATGCACCACTCTATCGTTGTCAACCTCGGAGACCAAATTGAGGTAACATACATAATCGCGCTGCTGCTTACACAATATAACAAAACCATCACCCTTTAATACAAGAATATCCCATTCGGCATTTGAAATTGAAAGATTGTTTCAAATCAATAACAGGTGATAACCAATGGCAAGTACAAGAGTGTGTTGCATAGGGTGGTGGCTCAAACCGATGGGAATAGGATGTCCATAGCTTCATTCTACAACCCGGGCAGCGACGCAGTGATCTATCCGGCACCGGCCCTTGTGGAGAGCAAGGCAGAGGAGGCCGGCGAAGCAGCTTATCCGGAGTTCGTGTTTGAGGACTACATGAAATTGTATGCTGCTCTCAAGTTCCAAGCCAAAGAGCCAAGGTTCCAAGCCATGAAAGCTATGGAGTCGAGCCCCAATTTGGAGTCAATTGCAACCGCTTGATATGGGAAATTTGGGGATTTCTTCTTCAATAAGGTTGCAATTCTTTGATTTCAATGCAAATATATGGGAGTCCTCTTTGGTAAGAAAGGACTCTGAATTTTTCGATGGTTGGAAAGAATATTTTTCCTTTGACAAGCTTGAGAGAAAATTATTGAACGGTCACCCTATGTGTCGCGTTAGCAATTATAATGTTATGTGTAAGATTATTTATGAAATGTTGAATGTTATGGCATGTGGAAATGATCCCTCCATTAGTTGGTTTTATACTATCTAATAACTTAAACCATTGTTTTAACCCAATGAAGGCTTCTATTGATTATAAGGATGGTGAGCATCGCGAAATAACTCGTTAATGAGCAAAATGTCGATAAAACAGCTACTAACTCAACAGCTTCATCAAATGGAAAAAAAGAACTCTCAAAATTTATGAAGCACCCAACTTTTGAATGTATGCATCTCATATAACATATTAGAGTATCAATCATTAAATTCGGTGGATTTCATGTCAAAACTCTATGAGACATGACATATTAATGATGCATTTGCATTAGGGGGATTGTTAGAATAATCTCATGATTATAGGTAACAATTGGGTGATAGGTGAAGGCCATTCCCCCCTCCCCAAATCGATTTAAAAGACAAAATGATCGGTATCAGGAGAGGAAAATCCCTTTCCAAGCGGTAAATCAAGGCCGACCCAAGTTCGACCAATTTTATCTAGAAATTGGATTCACGAACGAGCCTACAAAAGACATATTTTAGCCCAGATACCCCACTCTGACTATCCAAACTTGATCGTGATCCATGAACTGGCCAACTCTTTGGTATAGGCTTCCATGTTACTTAGATTTGTAAACATGAACGAGACGGATCAAGTGACAACTCATGGTCTGTGTATTGACCCAAAGTGAGACCACAAAGGAATTTTTTGGGCTTGGAAGCGTATCGAGTCAATTGTCAAGCCCATGATGTTCTAAGGATGCTTGAATAATTCCACCAATCCCTCTTTATCGTCACATGTCATATGAACAATTTTACTGCTACTAATGAATAATTTTCTCCTAAAGCTGTCGACTTGTGTTGCAACATCATAGTCGCATTGGCTACTCATGAAATTTCCATATCGTGGCCATAAATATATTAATTTCATGAGAATGGAAAATCCATTTAAAATAAGGCGAAACGTGTCAAGTCATATTAGTTTTTTTCCCCATCGTTGAATCATATAACATTGCCCTCCAATTGGCCTGAAAATTGATGCTTCTTATGCTCGTCGCTCTCTTTTTACGAGCTAAACCAAGATGCCTGAGCCTATCATCAAACTTTGGTGCTCATTTTCCACGGACTTACGATAGGAAAAGATCCATTTTGCATCATATCTAACGAATTCTTTGCTTTGGGCCGCTTCCAACACAATCTCTAAGACGCGCTTTGTAATTTAGCAGTTTGGAATGACCTTGATAGCATCGTGGATCGTCAAATCATGCTGTCAGTTCCCCCACAAGACCAAAACAAAATGGGGAAACAAAAGGGGACAAAATCAAGATGAGCTTGTTCCAAAATTCCATCTCCATCTCCACTTAATTTGGTTGTGAACGCAAATTGGATTCATTGATTCGACCAAACGGGTCAAAGACATTGAATTGTAAGTCCTAATTGGCTCTTTCTGGTCTCCACTAGCCTGTCTCTCCATCTGCTCATTTCCAAGATGGCCCATAAATATGTCCTTTCCTAGAATTTGTTGGTTCATGTTTTTTTCAAGAATGTTAGATCCCAATTTTCCATATAGAGACAAGAAGAATGATCTCGTAAGGGTAGAAAGAATAAGAAGAACAATCAAGGTCGTCATGCTCAAATTCACGACTACACAAGCTTGTTTCATGGAGAATTGGTTCTGTTCTTAAAAGGTCGAAATGGGTGACTTAGATTAATCCAGTTAAAAAGTCTTGAAAATAAGCTATGATGAAAACGAAGCTCTATTGCTATTGAATGTATCTAAGTAAGATATGTCTCCATTTACTATAATTTTCACTGGAATTTTAATCTTAAAATGCTTAACATGCGTAGCAGATTTTGAGAAAACATAAATATCGTTGCTACTTATGAGAAGAACTTCTAGTTTATCAAGGTCAAACCACATTATAATATCTCATGCACACGATATTCACGTATGTAACTTGTCATCTTTAATTGAATCTCCTTGATTTTCCTTCTACTCATCTTAGCAAGTTAAAGTACACCACAAGTGTTAAAACTTGACATGGATGAATACTTAAGTATGAAAAATTTCAAAAGATATATTTAAGTGCCATTTAAAAAAAAAAAATCGGAACACTTATGACACGAATGATAACTATTCTAGCTGAAAATTGATTTTTGGAAGAGAAATAGATTTTTTTTATTTCAATTCTTGGATGAGTTTCTAAGTAAAAGTACACGTTTGATAACAATATAAAATTTCTATTCTTAGAATAAAAATTTGTTTGATAACAACACAAAATTTCTTCCTCCCAAGCAGTGACAGATAGCAACCGGCAACCGGCGGATGGCAAACATGCAGCGGTAGCGACAGTGGGCCAACGGTGGCAGCAACAAATGGTGAGTGGGCAAGCGAGTGGGCAGGCAGGCGGTGGCGATGGATGGACGGTTGGCTCGTAGCGAGGATGAATGATGAAAAGAGTTTTTATTTTTTATTTTTTTTGTGATCCGAGAACCACCGTACAGCCGACAACCGGCGGCGTAAACCCGGGGCAAACTGAGCCACCACCACAGGCCCAGCCGCGGGTGAATTGCGCAATGAGGACATGGGGTTTCGAAACCCTCCCCCCCGAGATGGGGGAGTAAAGTTCTAGCCATCGCAACCACCACGGGCGGTGGTGTTTTTATTTATCATTTATGTTCTAGAAATAGAGAAATAAAAAAAAAAAAAGTTCTGATTTTTATTCCAAAGCTATCTCGGAGTAAAAATCTATTCGATAAATAGAAAAATAAAAAAAATTACCAAACAGATTTTTATTCCAAAAATAAGTCTGAACAGAAAAATAGTTTTTGAATAGAAATAGAATGATTATCATGCGCATCCTTAAATGTCAACTCCGGTGAGAGTAGCTGGAAATCTGACGTGATTTATTATAAGAATCAATGTGGTCTACGTGGCTCATTGGAGTTGTCTACTTAGCAATCAATGTACAAAATGATTTCGTTTCCCAGAAAATTTCTTGATGAATGCTGCCCCTTCCCTTTTTTAATTTAGATTTTTAAATTTAATTTAATTAATATTTATATTAAAAATCAATTTTTGGGGGCAAAATGACATTGTTTTGGGACAAGCTAGCCATGTGGATAATTTTATTAAAATAATTGCCACCTCAGCAAAAAAATTGCTGCAAAATGCCACATTAGTATTTTGGCTAAAATTTTCACCATTAGCGCTTTAGTGTCCATTTCTTCTCTGATTTTAGCACTTAAGGTTGTGTTTGATGGTTGAGAAAAAATTCATGATAGGATAAAATTTATCATATCATGTGTTTAGTGCGTACAGGTTGGATATGAAAGGGATATATGCTGACAAAATTATCCCATCTCGGAGGTGAAATAAAGGTGGATGAGATTTCTAATATCTATAATAAGCAAAAAAATTTCTCAAATACAAATCTCTTAAATTCAAAATTTTAAAATTATATTCCAATATAAATACTATTTGAATTATAATATAAGAAATTAAAAATAAAAATAAAAAAATTATTTTTTAAATGTAATATAATTTTATTTATATACTGAATTCAATTCAATCTTATAATAAAAATTCAATATATAAATATTAATTTATTACATATTTTATGTGTTTTAATATTTTAGGTATATTAGTACAATTTTCTATTTAATAAATTTTATCAAAGAATGATGGAAGGGGAAGAAAAAAAAAAAAGAAATTGATTAAAAAAGAGATGAAAATAAAATAAAAAAGTAAATAAAAATAAAGTAGATAAGAATGTTGCGAGAGATTTTTACCATCTCCATTTGTAAAATTTGTGATTCATTTACATTGATATGTCATTTATACCAAATAATAAATGACATAATTGTGATTGTACAATAGATAGGATATAACAAAATCTCATAAATATTATATCATATCCTATCCATTTCTATCATGATTAGAAATTCAAATGACTAAATGTAACTTTAATGTACCCTTTAGATATTTTGACAATTAAGTATCAACCCGTTTCAAGTTTTGACACTTAGGATGCCAGTACTCCATCTTAGCTCCTCCTAATTGCATAGATCAAGAGAAAAATTAAACTTTGCTAAAAATACTCACATGCTTTGCTCATTGCATCACGGGCCACCACCATTGAACTCTAAATCACCGACCAAAAAAAAAAAAAAAAAAACCCTAAATCATCTCTTAAACTTTTCAAATCCCATGTTGACTAGACTTCGGCTGGGGCTCCGTCGCCTTCCCTGTTTTGTTCTTCGTAGAAGACTCGCGAGTTCGGGGTTTGACTGAAATTCCATTGGTCGTCAACATCTTTGGTTTCTCTTTGCGAGCCCCATTGTTCATGGGCCGCAAGCTTTGGACGGTTTCAAGAAACCACAAGAGATAGGAAAAAGGAAAATCACGTGTTTTTTCCAAATCGTGAGAATATGCTGCCTCACAGCCCCATGCATGAACCGTAAACGATCCCTCAATAGACAAAAAAAAAAACTCGTCAAGTTGCAAGACCAACACCTCTCCCTCACGGTCAAATTTCTATAGTAATACTATTAAATCATCAACTAGACTCATAATCAAACTTATTTTTCACAAGGATACAACTGATACAAGTTGTAGCAGTCTTTAATATAACTCCTACACCAATCAATTCAACCAACAATCTTCTGACATAATTGGACCGATTGTTTTGTAATTTCATCATCTTTTGTTGATATACACATTGGTAAGTACATTATAGATCATTCTTTTTAGTTCTTGTAATCTTTTGGAGTAATCAAGAGCGTGTCACTCTTACCAAATTGAGGTCAATGACAAGGAAAGGTCTACTTTGCCCCCCACAAATGATTCGAACACATGTTGACAAGAGAATTTTTCCTAGAATTTAATGCAGAGCCTCCTTGAATTTTGTCCCTATGCATGCTTGCATTGTAGGAATGGTCCTAGTTAGGGGCGAGATTAAGTTGTTAATGATAAATGAAGTCGAGCCTTGTATACATGAGCAAATTTTGAAATCCACTTTGATTAATTCAAAAAATCAAAATTGGCATGCTCTCCATTCTACTGAAGAAATCCTTTTGAATGGAGAGACGACTCAAGATGATAAAATTGCAAGCCGCCTTCTAAAAAAAAAAAATCAAGGTTCTTACTTCATAAATTATTTATTTACCTAGGAGCTTATGACGTGAGAGTTGCATGGTTCAAGTTGCCCTCATCCTAAATCCCAATAACATGCATGTGATGCATTAGTTGGATCTTGTCTAGAATAGACCTGTTTGATTTGGTAAGGGAAATCCTGGAAATTTTGTCATAGGTGCCCTAAGACCAAACTTCTCTTTTTTGAGTCGTAGAAAAGTTTGACATACATATACATAGTCTACGAATACATCATAACTTAAATAGACTTAATAGGTTAGTCTAAAATTAGGGACAGAAGTTAGTCCACGTCTCATATCCTAATCTATATTTACCATGTCGACTACAAATGTTGCGTGTGCTCTACGCTTACAAGGACTGGTTTAGATTGTTGTTTGCTAAGAAATGTGTCCGAGAGGATTTATATCGAGCGAATCATATTCAAGAACCAATAACAATTTAGCATATTACTAGTTTAGCTACATTCTCAATACACATGATCATTTTTCATTTAATACACTAGTTGATACATAATATATCATTTGGGAGAAAATTGTCTAAAAACTGCTAAATTATTATACTTTTACATATTCAGTCATAACCCTTTTAAGTACACCAATTGATAAGCATTTCAATCTAACTAAAATCATCACATAGAGATAAGACCGACATCAAAACCCTGATTTTTAATTGTGTGTAGAAACAACGAAGTGCCTTCAATAACAGTCAAACGAGTACGCATTCGCATGTTGGTGTCGATTTCAATTTTTTGGCAGACAAGGAATGGGACACGCAAGTTCATCAAGTGGTCTAACGCATGAACATGGCATCGCATTTGCCGTATACATCTACGTGCATCTATACATTTCCAAGAAAAGAACAGACGGAAGAAAAAGAAAGTGCATTTTATCCTTATCGAACCCTTTTTCCAACGCAACCCCACCATCCCACTCTCTCTCGCCATTTCATAACCGGCATTCTCTCTCTAATTATTTTCAGTGCTTTCCCGTTGTAATTATCATCTTGAATATTTGGGAATTGTTTGGTTTCACCATTCATTACATGCATGGAATTACGTGAAACTTATCCATGCCGGCCGTGAAATACTGCTGCTTTATACGTCTCAAGAAGTGCGGGATGTCTAATTTGTGAAAAATTATCAAAACAATCTTATACTTATTGTAATTTTTCCAATTCAATTCTAAGTTTTTTTTTTCTTTTTGCTAATTCAATTTTAAACATTTTGCATTTATGTCAATCTAGTCTATCCCATTAATTTTGATTGGCTGGTGCTGGCCATCCATTATTATTATTATTATTTTACAGAATATGCTAAATATCATCACTGGCCCGTAAAATGGGCATCATCAACTGGTAAGTCTAGACATAATATTGAAATTAAAGGTTGAGAAGGGAAATAAACCCAGTCCTTTGGGAAGGGAATTTTCTCGGGTGAGTTTTTGCTACCCAATCAGCTGCTTTATTGAATTCCCGCGGCTCGTAGAGGATGGAAATACCACCGATCTGGGCTCTAAGTTGTATGCAGTCCGCAATTATGGAATGGGCCTGCCAAGGGGGCTCTTCTCGGCCCAAAACACAGTCCACAACAGATAGGCTATCAAAATATAAGTGCACCTGCAGATCAGTTACATCTAAAGCTGTGTGGTTTCGGTTCGTGCAGCACTTCCCTTCCGCCTGTTTCTTACCCATTGTAAATCTTCGCGCACGGCTAGGGCTTCTACATTCCAAGCGGACGGAGCCGAGATCTCTTTTGTGAAGCTGCGACGAGGAGACCAGCTTCATTCCTGCAGACGCCTGCAATTGATCCCTTCTTGCTCGAGCTGCACCATGAGGCGTCAACATTCATCTTCAGCAAATTAGGGTCAGGTGGTTTCCATTTTACCCCGTTCCTTAGCTCCTCTTGCTTTCGGTTTTTTCAAAGCATCCCCTTTACAGTTCATTTCATACTCAGATCTACTATTATGCACGCTTCTTCTCGGGTGCTGATTGGGTCCAGCATTTTTCCTTGGAAAACTGCAGAGTTGCGGGTCTTCCATATTTGCCACATGAGAGCAGCAAAGAGGGCTTTCGACTTTGTTTCAGCACTTGAGGTAAGGTTGCTCGGGATCCATCTGTCAATTCAAGTTATATTTGTTGGATCTATGTCCGCTTGAAACTCGGGGCCGACCAAACATTTTTTGTCCAACTACAGAGGATGAAGATGTGTTTCATTGTCTCTGGTGCTTGGCCATAAGATCTGGCAGGTTGGATCAGGTAATATTTGTCTTCTGTGAAGATTTTCCTTTGTTGGGAGAGAGTTGTTGCATATATTCCATAGCAAGAATCTAATTTTGGGGGATGTTGGTAATTTCCATATTTCGTGCCAAAGTGATTTTGGTATTTGGTAGGATGAAGACAGGTTTTGTCTAGTGAAGAGATTGACTGAGTTTTGGATTCGATTATATCCACTCTTGATTGTGTATGAGCCGGATCTGTTTGCTGTCCACACCATCTTATCTCGAGTTAGGGTATAGGCTTAGAGGTTGAGCTAGAATCTCTTGAGCAATATTTCCCTGAAAAAATGCATTTACTCTGTTCGTATCACATTCCTTCGTATCACGGTCTATTAGTTCAGCCACCTCTGTTGGATCTTCTTTATTTGCTGGGCCAAAGAGTCTTCCGAAGGCAGCCACACATCTTCTCGAATTCTTATCGTTTGGCCATCCCCAACCTCCCATCTAGTAGCTGGTTCAATTGCATCCCTTCCAACCAATATACTTTGCCATCCCATGAAGGCCGATTACCTCTATTTGTTGCCCAAAATTCACCTCGAGGAAAATAAATACTTTTCATCACTTGGCACCATAGAGCATTTGGTTGTTTAACAATTCTCCAGGCTTGTTTACCCAACATAGCTTTATTAAAATTCACCAAATCTTTGAAACCTAGCCCACCACATACCTTTCTGATTTTCAGATCTTCCCATTTCTTCCAATGAACTCCTTTTCTGTCTACATTCTATTTCCACCAAAATAAAGCTACTATTTTTTCAATAGTTCAACATATAGAAATTGGAATTTTAAAAATGGACATCGCATATTTGGGGAATGGCTTGAATGACCGTCTTGATGAGGATTTCTTTACCCGCCTTCGAAATCAGTTTTTCTTTCCAACCTTCTAGTTTCCTTTCTACTTTGGCAAGGATTCAAGCAAACATTTGCTTTTTTGTTTTTCCCCATTCTGATGGAATTCCAAGGTACTTTCCTAAACTTTCTGAGATAGGAACTCTCAATTCTGAAACTAGATTCTGTTTAAGGTTATAAGGGCAATCTCTCCCAACAAAAAGGCATGATTTATTGAGGTTTATGGCCTGACCTGACGCATAGCAGTATTAATTCAACACATTAGAGACATTCTAAGCTTCTCGAATTGTGCCATCTAAGAAGAAAATGGCATCATCTGCAAAAAGATGTGAGAGGGATGGGCAAGTAGCGTTTAGACGAATACCCTTAATACTTCCATCTTGGACAGCTTTTCTCATGAGGGTTGATAAGATGTTTACCATGAGTATAAAAAGGTAGGGGGAAATGGGGTCCCCTTGCCTTATTCCTCTAGTAGGTCTGAAAGCAGCTAAAGGCTCACCATTAATTAGGATGTTAAAAGAGACCGATGAGATACATTGATTTATCCACTGACCCATTTGTCATGAAAGCCCACTTTCAGCATATAATCACAAAGAAAATCTCATTCGACTCTATTATATGCTTTTTGCATATCTAATTTGAGAATGGCTTGAAATTTCCGTTTCCTCCTTCTCACCCTTAGTTGATGGATCACCTCTTGGACAATAAATATGTTGTCCTAACTTTAGGGATGAGAGTAATATACGTTCTGTTTATCTCTGGTTCAAATGTACCTTGACTGAAGAAGGATTGCACCATGCTGAAAATGTCTTCGTTGATAATTGACCAATGGTTTTGGTGGAATAAACCGATTAGCCCATCCGGTCCCGGTGCCTTTGTCGCCCCTAGCTGAAAAACTGCAGCTTTAACTTCTTCTTTTATAACTGGTTTGATCAATTCTACGTTCATTTCTTCATTCACCACTTCTTGGCATTGTTCTAAAACAAGTTGATAGTTCCGGTCACCAGCTGAAGTGAATAACGATTGGTAGAAACTACAAATATGGTGATTAAGAGTCTCAGGATCTCTGCTCCAGGTTTGATCATCTTTCCAAAGCATAGAAATCTTATTTCGCTGTCTTCTTTGAACTGTTGTTGCATTGAAATATTTGGCATTTTGATCTCCTCATTTTAACCATTCTATTCTTAACTTCATACACCAATACATCTCTTCCTGCCTCCATAACTCTTCAAATTTCCGAATAATATTGCTGATTTCCTCTCTATTTTGCTCTCCATTTGTTTTGTTTTTTTATTAACTCCATGAGCCTGAATTTGAGGGGGTTGATCTGTTTTTGGGCATTTTGGAACTTTCGCCTACTCCATTTGTATAATTCTGATGTAGCCAACTTTAGTTTGTGACTAAAACTGATTGCCATAGAGTTGTTTGCATCCCAAACCTGCTTAATTACCTCTTCACACTCCAAGTCTTCTAGCCAAAAGGGTTGAAATCTGAACATTTTCTATTTTTTCCTTTCTGTCAGTTGTAGGGATAGAATAATCGGGCTGTGATCCAAGCCTATTGTTGGTAGGGCAAAAGTCTGCACATTTGGGTAAAGCACTCTCCATTCCAAATTACAGAGTACCCTATCTAATCTCTTTTTAACTAATGTACTGCATTCTCTTTTGTTGGACCAGGTGTAAGCACAGCCCTTGCTCTCAAGATCCATCAAAGAACAATCATCTAAAAAACCCCGGAAGGCTGCCATTTTGTATCGGTCTACCTCCCTACAACCAACCTTTTCCCAATGATAAAGTATTTCATTAAAGTCCCCAACACATAATCATGGGAGAGGGTTGGAATAGTTGCTGTCTTTTACTTGACGCCATAGTCTTAGTCTCTCTTGAAAGATAGTTGGTGCATGTAAAAAGGGGATTCGCATGAGGTCCCCACTACTAAGATCCTTATATTTTATATTAATGAGCTCCCTAAAAGCACCCTCCACTTCCACTTGAACCTCCTCATCCCACATTAATACTAGACCTCCAGCTATACCCACTTGGCTCTATAGTGAAAGAATCTTTAAAAGGAGTCCGCTTCCTTACTCTCTCAACAACATTGTTCTGATTTTTGTTTCCATGATGAACACCAAGTTGGACCTCTCTTGAGCCACTAAGGCTTGAAAATGCTGGACTATCAAGGGGTTGCCCAGCTCTTGATAGTTCCAGCTTAATAACTTAGTCTTTGCTCTGGTGGCTTATTAGGGCTAGCCACCAAAGCCCATGCACTCGCCCCTTCCCAAGACTAAATAGGGGCATCCATCAGTTGGTTTTCATCCGCCACAAGTTCCTATGAAATTTTCTTCTCATAGGGACTGACTCGTTTTTGTTTTTTTTTTTTTGCATCGGAGCTTTATATATCACCTTTCCTTTATTCGAAATATGTGAAGACACCTCAATCCCAGCTTGAGATAGAAGTGTTGTTTGTTGTTTTTCTGAAATCTGCCTTGCAATGATGCTCAATTGTTCTGTTTTCGCTGGCTGGACAAGGACAAAAGCAAGAGCATTTTGATTTTCTTCCGCTGTTGCCATGGTTGTTTCTACCACCTCTATTTGAGTCTCCATTACTACTTCCTCTTCTGGTGCCAAAAGATCTAATTTACCATAAATAAATAAATAAACCTTCCAAAGAAGGGCTGTTTTCTCTAACTTCCGCCATATCGGCTGGTTGATCCTAGCCTAGGCCAATTTCTTCATAGGGTATTTCGAGACAATCATTTGCATAATACCCAATTCGTCCACAAGAGTAGCAATAGTGCGAAAGCGTTTCATACTTATAATCAATCCATCATTTTTTGTTTCCACAGGTTATCACAGTACTTGTCTTGAGCGGGTTGGACAAGTTAAGCAACACTCTGGCTTTTCCACTTTTCTTGGAGTTAGCACCTCTCACCTCAATTTTTATCTCATCTATTGTCCCCAGTTTAAAGGCTAAGAGGCGTATGGCTTCTTCATGAACTCTGGCACGAGGAAGACCTATAAAGTGAACCCATAACGCATAATGCGTGAATTCATAACAGTGCTCAGGTATGTTTAGGTCACCTTCTTTAAGGACTAATAGATTACTCGCAAAAGACCAAGGTTCCGATTCTAGCACCCTTCTTTTTCTTCAATTGATTGGAATATAAACGAGAAGAAACCTATATCAATTGGTTCGCATGTGACTGAATCAGACTTCCATGCTCTCTTCATAGTATTCGAAGGCCTAGAAATTTACATTGGGCTTAGAATAGAGCTTGCCATGCAGTGTTAATTCACTTTTTTTTTTTTCTTCTGCTAGAATGTCATCCCTTAGATCCTGAAGTCTTCTTCAGACCACAGATCTCCCATTCTCCGACACACCACCGCTAATCGAAGATGGTTATCCTCTCTTTCTGTCATTTTCTATCTCTTGTTCTAGTCTAACAACTTATCACTTTGGTAATTTGTCTATAGAGTGAAGGGAGCTTAGTGGGTGGTTTTGAATATAGGTATTTGACAAGGAACCGGGAGGATTCTCTTCTGATACACTGATATGCCCATTAAGAAAGACAAAAGCATCGAAGAAAGCACAACATTCTAGGGCTTCAAAATTCCAAAATAGGGGAATGTTCCATCTACACTATCACTGATGAGGCAGTGGTCATACCTTAAGATGAGACCGTGAAAAGGAGTTACATGTATCGGAAAGCCTTCGTTAGACTTCGATCGTTCATGGGTAGCGCTTCAAACGGAAGATCGGAGGATGAACAGTAAAGAACCATCTGCACTGCTCTCCCTGGGAATCTTGCGGATGAAATAGTAATAGGAAAAGGCCGTTAATCTGGCGGTGTATGCCAGATTGCTGCCATGATTAGCAGATTTAGGGTTTGGGATTTGGGATTTTTAAGGGAATGAGAACAGCTATCACCTAGGATAGAGAGGAAACTCAACCATTGTTGAGAGAAATTCTTTTGTCAATTTTGACATGAATGCCAACATGTCAATTTTTTTTATTTTTTTTATTTTTTTTTTCTTATTTTCTTCCTCTGGCCGATCGCTGACAAACCAAAGGCTACGACCATCGATTTCAAGCTCGCTAAGCACTAAGGAGGCTCGCCCTCACCCTAATCTGGTGAGGGCGAGCCTCACCATGGCTGGGCAAGCACAACCTCAGACAGTGTCGTGACAACAAGGGCCAGGCTCGACCTTGAGCAACGGCAAGGCCTCACGAGGGGTGGTCAAGGCTCGCCCTTGCTAGTTTCGATGAGGGCAAGCCTCCCCAGTGGCTAACAAGGTCTATAGGAAGGAGGAAAAGCAAAATAATAATAAAATAATAAAATAATAATAATAATAATAATAATAATAATAATAATAATAATAATAATAATAATAATAATAATAATAATAATAATAATAATAATAAAATAAAAAATAGGAAAGAAAAAAATAAAGAATTGACACATCAACATCGGCCGGATGGCGTCCACATCAACACCAATCAGCTAAAATTGATCAGATTGACTAAATTGGCACAAATACAAAAAATTTAAAACTCAATTGGCCAAAAAAAAATTATGACTGAATAGAAAAAATTGCAATAAATTTAAGACTGTTTTGATAATTTTCCTGTTGAATTTATTTAGCCGATGTTGCCTATCGAAATCATGACAAGACACGACTTTATTTGAATGTGTAATAATCTTGCCGCGGGGTCCATCGGCTTTGGTTGAATATGAAAAGATGAAACGCGTCCAACTTTCATATTACTCTGCACGTGATTCATAATGAAACGCACAGTGGAACGCGTAAGAGAGACTTACCGGACCATTGCCAAATGGAGGAGTTCGCACATGAGAATTAAAAAAGATGTACAGCAACATATTCCAACCCAAATTT
The DNA here is from genome assembly GCF_016545825.1 of Eucalyptus grandis. NCBI lineage: Eukaryota > Viridiplantae > Streptophyta > Magnoliopsida > Myrtales > Myrtaceae > Eucalyptus > Eucalyptus grandis. The sequence goes on along the minus strand of NC_052622.1, from coordinate 9,220,620 downwards.
GCTTGGCCTCCTTGCAGAAAGTACAAAAAGAGACATCCTGCCACGCTAAGCACGATTTCTTCGAGGTTAGCAAGTAACATTCCCCTTCAATTCTAGCTTTTTGCTAAATGAATAGGTTGGGGTCAAATCACTGACGACCAGCCTCTTTAAGAAAAGAGAAGAGGGTGTCGTTGGTGGGGATTATGGAAAACGACCAAAAGTAGCTAGAACATGACTTAAACTGCCTTTGCAGTCCATTTTCTCCACCTCGAGTTCTTTGGAGGCCCACTACAAAGGCCGAAAGGAGTTCTCTTTTTCTAAGGTTTTACCTAAAGAAGCATGACTTTCAAATAAACCCATCTTCATTTGCCCCCTTTGCAGTCGGGATATCCCTCTTATATCATCAATAACCGACTATAATTTCGTGTCGGATATTATTTTCTTATGGCGTGTACTCTGCTATGTTTTGGAAGAAGTAGGATGTTGTGCTTAGAAGTAAATCCTACTTACATTCCATCTAGAATGCCTATTGAATGTTGAAGTATAGTCGCATTTCCTTTTGCACAATGTGAAGAACAAACAATATGATTGAGGATAATGTCCACAACCCTCAGACAATTTTTATGTCTTGTGGTAGTTGTTATTGACAATTTCAACAAGTAAATTACACTTTTAAAGATAGGGCAGGCACATCTAAGAGATTGCTATGAAGCATTGTCACGTTGACAAGATCAAATACATCGGCTTCTCGACCTCAACTTCTAGCTTTTGGCCCCAAAGAGCTAGAGATATACAATGTAGAATGCACATTAGATCGTTTATACAAACTATAGATTTTTTTTTATGTAAAAATATTAACAGTCAAGTATAACTTTCATAAATTTTGACAGGAAAATCACCTTTGAAGTTCAAAGTTAAAATCTAGAAACTACCCTTAACAGTCAATCAAATCAGTTGATTTTTAAACGTCATGAATATCTTTTCATGCTCTTCTCTTAAAATCAATGTGGTGACACCTAACAATTGAATTGGACTATCATGTCTCAAAAGCTTCCAACAATATCTCCAATTTCATCATAGCTACCTAATTTGTGTTCAATTGACCCATTTATATAATATGATCTCTTAATCTTATCATAAGTATAGGATTTAATTTTAAAAAAATTAGCAAGACGATGCAGATGAGCGAGATCATAGAACCAATTAACAGCAAAACGTTTATCATACAGGTTGCGATGTCAAATAGGAAAATGTGCACGAGCCGCTCGCTTCTAAATAAGGACCGAATCCCATTTATTTAGCTGATGTCATGAAAAAATAAACACGAAAGAGGAAGGGGGATCTTAGCCATCACCAAGGTGGGGTCCAAAATCCGGAGAGCAAGAGAGATGGTTGGACAAGGCAGGCTGACCACGCCACCACCTTTGGGACCCACTGGATGTCATAATTTTAGTAATTTTCCATCCTCTTCAATCCTCGTTCGCCCAGTATGTGAACATAGAAGTGGTCAAGGAAATCCTCTCTTGTGCAGTGGGAAAAAATTACTATAAATAGGGAACCCACCAGACAGCCCAATGCACAAGACAAGCCAAGGCAAACAAGCAAGTGCATTATCTTCATTCTGTGAGAGAGAGAGAGAGAGAAACCAAAAGAGAAGCAAGGTTTCACTACAGCTTCTAGCGAGAAAAAATGGAGAGCTTCCCAGTGATCAACATTGAGAACCTGAATGGTGAGGAGAGAGCAATCACCATGGACAAGATCAAAGATGCCTGTGAGAACTGGGGCTTCTTTGAGGTACAAAACTCTCTCTCTCTCTCTCTCTCTCTCTCTCTCTCTCTCTCTCTCTCACTTATATTTATGCTTGATAAAGTGGGTCTAACATTTTGGATTGTCACGCCTTGGGAAATGACCAAATGAAGCTGGTGAATCATGGGATTCCACCAGAGCTAATGGACACGGTCGAGAGAATGACAAAGGGACACTACAAGAAGTGCATGGAGCAGAGGTTCAGAGAGCTGGTGGCGAGCAAGGGGCTCGAGTATGTCGAGACAGAGGTCCATGACTTGGACTGGGAAAGCACCTTCCACTTGAAGCACCTCCCCGTATCCAACATCTACCAAATCCCAGATCTCGATGATGACTACAGGTAACTGATGGTGAGAATTTATCAACATAGACGAAAAGCTGCATTCCACTCCGCATCTATCGATGGTGACCTTTCACCGTTTGATGTGCAGGAAAGTCATGAAGGAGTTTGCGGTGAAGTTGGAGAAGCTGGCGGAGGAGCTCATGGACCTGCTGTGTGAGAACCTGGGCTTGGAGAAAGGTTACTTGAAGAAGGCCTTCCACGGGTCCAAAGGGCCGAACTTCGGCACCAAGGTCAGCAACTACCCGCCGTGCCCGAAGCCGGACCTGATCAAGGGGCTCCGAGCCCACACTGATGCCGGCGGCATTGTCCTGCTCTTCCAGGACGACAAGGTCAGCGGCTTGCAGCTCCTCAAGGACAGCCAGTGGGTCGACGTCCCCCCAATGCGCCACTCCATCGTCGTCAACCTCGGCGACCAAATCGAGGTAACATATATTCTCGCACTGCTGCTTACGCAATATAGCGAAACCATCACCTTTTAATACAAGAATATCACGTTCGGCATTTGAAATTGAAAGATTGTTTCAAATCAAATACAGGTGATAACCAATGGGAAGTACAAGAGCGTGTTGCATAGGGTAGTGGCTCAGACCGATGGGAACAGGATGTCCATAGCTTCATTCTACAACCCGGGCAGCGACGCCATGATCCATCCAGCACCGGCACTCGTGGAGAGCAAGGCAGAGGAGGCCGGCGAAGCAGCTTATCCAAAGTTCGTATTCGAGGACTATATGAAACTGTATGCTGCTCTCAAGTTCCAAGCCAAAGAGCCAAGATTCCAAGCCATGAAAGCCATGGAGTCGAGCCCCAGCCTGGAGCCAATTGCAACCGCTTGATTTGGGGAATTCTTTGCAATTCTTTGCATGCAAAAGATGTCGTCATACCCACATACTCCTCTTGGGTTGGAAAGGACTGAATTTTTTTGTCGTGGAAGGAAATTTTTTCCTACGCCAAACTTGAGGAAAATTGTCGCGTTAGTATTTGACATGATACATGTTAAATTATTTATGAAATATTGCATGTTATAGCATGTGCAATTGATCTCTCCATTGGTTGGTTTTATAGTATCTAATAACTTAAAATATCATTCTAACCCAAACCAAATGAAGGCTTTGTTGATTATAAAGATGGCGAGCAGCTCAAAATAACTCAACAATGTGCTTGAGCAAAATATCAATAAAATAATTACAACAACCTCTTAATCTGGAAAAAAAAAACTTTATGAAATTAATGAAGCACCCAACTTTTGAACGTACGCATCTTGTTTAACATATTGTAGTATAAGTCGCCAAATTTGGTGGATTACAAGCCTACAATAAAAAATTTAGCTTAGATACCCCACTCAACCCATCCAAACTCACTCAATGATCAGGTTCACTTATGTCATATATCCAGGAACCAACCAATTCTTTGGTATTGGCTTCCATGTTAATTAGATTTGTGGACATGAACAACACAAAACAAGTGACGACTCTTGATCCATTAATTGGCCCAAAGTGAGACCACAGAGGAATTTTATGGGCCTAGATGCATATTAGATCAATTACCAAGCCTATGATGTTAAGGATGTCTGAATAATTCTACCCATCCTTCTTCATCATGTGTCATTTAAACAATTTCACTGTTATAGATAGATAATTTACCCCCTAAAGCTATCAGCTCGTGTCATAAGATTGTAGTGGCATTGGCTGTTTGTCAAATTTCAATATCATCATAAAAAAATATATCAATGATGCAATAATGAAAAATTTATTCAATATAAATTGAAACGTATCAAGTCATGTTAGTTTCTTTTCTCTCGTTAAATCTTGCAGTGATATCCTCCAATTGGCCTAAGAATCAAGACTACCTAAGCTTGGAGATACCCGAGTCTGTCATCAAACTTCGATGCTCATTTCCCTGGATTTGCTTCTAACACAATCTCTAAAACGTGCTTGTAAATTAGCAGGTTGGAAGGACCTCCACAGCATCTTGGACCGTCAAAATCATGCTGTCAGTTCCCCACTAGAGCAAAACAATATGAAAAAAAAAAAAAAAAATTTTGGGCCCCGGGGGGGTGGGGGTTGCGGTTGGTGAGGGCAACAGAATCAAGATGAACGTGTTCCCAAATTCCATCTCCATCTCCAATTAACTTGGATGTGAACGCAAATCGAATTTCTTGATTCGATCAAACGGGTCAATTCAAAGACAAGTTGGCCACGCATTGGTATGGGCAACTGACATCCACTACAAACCGTGATCGACCGGCTCATTGACCCAAAACTTATAATTATTATTTATCAAAAGTCTGCTTTTTTGTGGGGGAGGGGGGAGAGATGTGTGTTATAAATCAAAGTCATGTCAATTTGTTCTCACTCTTGATAAATTCGACCGTTGAATTTGCAAGTCTTGATTGGCTCTTTTTGGTCTCCACTGACCTCTTCGGTCTCTCCATCTACTCTGTCAATGCTCGTTTTCAAGATGGCCCATAAAATATTCTTTCCTATAATATGCGGGTTCATTTCTTCTTTGAGAATGTTGGCTCCCAATTTTTTTTTCATTAAGAGGCAAGAAGAAAGATCTCTCAAGGTGAAAAGGATAAGAAGAACAATCAAAGGTCCCAATGCTCGAATCCACGATTTTGCAAACTTGTTCAAAAGGGGCAAGGTTTTCTTCTCATACGGTTGAATTGGGAGGTATAGATTGATCTAATTAATGGCATTAAAAATAAAAGAAGAACTATGTTACGAATGGCTATATCAAGTAAGGTATATCTCAATTTACTAGAATTTCAATTTCGAGGGACTTCAAGGAGGAGAAAATATGCGACGTTCATAGCATATTTTAAAAATACATACATTTTGTTGCTATTTATAAGAACTTTAAGTCAATCGAGGTGTGATCACATTAGAATAGCTCATGCTCACGATGTTCACATACGTATCATGTCATTTTGAATCAAATCATGCGACAATTTTGCTTGACTTGCTCCTCTTAATTGCATATATCAAGAGAAAAATCGAACTTTGTTCAAAATGCTCACATGCTTTGCTCATAGCATCACGGGGCCCCACATTGAACTCTAATTAACCATTATGTTCTCGAAAATAATTTATACTTGAAAATAGTTTTTTCTAATTCTGTTCCATATATGAGTTTCCGAGTATTTGAAACCGTTGGTAATTATACAAATTTTCTATTTCTAGAGTTGAAATGTGTTTAGTATGACCTTTACATTTTTTTATGACTTAGAATTTCTTTTAATTTGTAAGTAATTTTATTATATTTTTTTTCTCTTCTTTTTCCAATTCTTCTTCTTCTTCTAGCTAGCACTGGCCTCGAGGGAGCCTCATCGGCCCAAGCCTTAGTGAGGTTGCTAGGTCTCATATGGTTAGTCATTGGCCATTACTGAGAAAAAAAAAAAGGAAAAAAAAAATTGCTTTATTCTTCAATTGTTCTCGGAAATGAAGAAGTAACTTTTTTTAACTTCTTGATTCTATTACCGAAAACAAAAGGATTAGCTGACGTTACCAAACGGATTTCTATTCTTTTTTTTTCAAGAAAAAAAGTAAAAAAATAAAAATAAAAATAGTCACTATTTGATCGGTTACCAAACAGAGCCCAAATTGTCTCATGAAACCTTTCAAATCCCATCATGAGTGGGCTTCGGTGGGCCTCCCACCCCTGTCGTTCTGTTCTTAGTAGAAGACTCGCGAGCTCGGGGTTTGACTGGAATTCCATGTAGCCTTTCGACGGTTTCAAGAATTTCTGTTAAGAAACCGCAAAGGAAAAAGGAATAAATAAAAAAAAAAAATCACGTGCAGTTTTCAAATCATGAGAATATGCTGCCCCTCCCGGCCCCATGAACCGTAAACGGCCCTCAATAGAAAAATAACTCGTCAAATTGCAAGACCAAGACCACTCGCACGGTCAAAGTTCTTCTATAGTACTATTAAATCATCAATTAAATTCCTAATCAAAACTCTTTTTCACATGGATGCAACCAACACGAGTTGTACCGACATTTTGCATGACACCTTCACCAATCGATTCAGCTAACGATCTTTTGAAGCAACTGGACCCTTTTTGTAATTTCATTATCTTCTCTTAATCTACGCATCATGAAGTATTTACTAGGGGTGTGCATGGTCTAGGCGGGCGGTTCCCGACCTAGAATCGGGAACCGCCCGCTAAGGACCGGTTCCGAAAAATTGGAACTGGGATCCACCCGTTTGTTGCATGTATCCACCCGAGAACCGGACCGTCGGTCCGGTCCGGTTCCCGGGTGGATCCATGGAACTGATCTTGACGCGAAATAATTTTGGTTTTCAACATAGAATGATTACGTGACATCAAAGCAAGTCAAAGAAAGAAAAATCAAATTTAAGTACGTGGAGATGCGGACTGCGGGAGAAGTAGACGCAACGAAATGGTGATAGGATTAGGAGCCGAAGACGAAGGGAGTGAGATGAGATCTAGGATTTCTTTTAGTAATTTTTTTTTTTAATATTAAAAAGGTTCCGGTCCAGTCCGGATGGGCGGGCGGGCGGATCCGCCCATGGAACCGGGAACCGGACCGGTACCCACCGGTTCCCATAAGTGGAACCGGGAACCGGACTGGTTCCCTCAAGAACCGCCAGTTCCGGGCGGTTCCGGTCCGGTTCCGGGCGGTTCCCAGATATTTTGCACACCGCTAGTATTTACATTGATATAAGTACACTTTAAATTATTCTTTTCAGTGCTTGTATTATTCTGGAGTAATCAACAGCATGTCGCTTTTAGCAAATTCAGGTCAATGACAAGGAAAGGTCTACTACCTCCCCACAAATGATTCGATTGCTTGTTGCCAAGAAAAATTTCCAAGCAGTTTAATGTAAAGCCACCTTGAATTTCATCCCTACGCATGCGTGCATTATGAGCTCATCATCACGAAGAGGACTGGTCCTAATTAGAGACGTGATTAAGTCATTGATGATGAATGAAGTCGAGTCTTGTATACATGAGCAAATTTTGAGATCCACTTTGATTAATTCCAAAAATCAGGATCGACATCCTCTCCATTCTGCTGAAGAAATCCTTTGAATGGAGAAATGAAATGATAGGATTGCAAGCCGTCTCAGGAAAAAAAATTCAGATATTACAAATGGAAATCTTGGGGAAAAAAATTGTGAACAGTTGATGCTACAGAAACAAGGTCGCTTATGTCATAAATTGTTTAGTTACCTAGGAGCTTACGGTGTGAGAATTGCGTGGTTCAAGTTGCTCTCGTCCTAAATCCTAATAATATGCATTTGATGCACAAGGTGGACCTGGTATAGAATAGACCTATTTGATTTGACAAGGAAAACCTTGGAAATTTCGTGACAGGTGCTGTAATGCCAAATTTCTATTTTTTGGGTCATAGAAAAATTTGACATCCACTTACATAGTCTATGAATACATCATAACTTAAATAGACTTAATAGGTAAGTCTAAAATGAGGGGCCAAAGTTAGTTTGCGTGGCGTATAACCTAAGCTATATTTAGCACGCGGACTACAAATGTTGTGTGTGCGCTACCCTTACAAAGATCAGTTTAGGAAGTTGGTTTGCTAAGCAATGTGTCAGAGTGGGTTTATCGAGCAGAGAGTGGGTACATATCGAGCAGATCATAGTCAAGAACAAATAATAGTTTAATATATTAGCTGAGACATAATATATCATTTGCTAGGTGTAGAATAGATTTTGTCAAATGACATCGACAAGTCGTTGTCTTGTTGGGACGATTGAAATAAGTTTTTCCCTAGTAGGATCGCAGTGCAACCTTCCATGATCAGATTAATCTTGCTAGTTTTCTTTTCGGCCATTAATGTCTTGCTAGTTTGTCATAGCAACTCTTCAAGCATAGACACTATTGATTTCTTTCATTTAAATGTCAGAACATTCCATTCAGAGAAAAAAGATGCTTTGAGTGTGTTTGAAGAAGATTTCATGATAATGAAAAATACATTACGAGAAATCATGTTTTTTCCCTTTTCAGATTAGGGAATTCATTTTCCTGATTTTGAATATGTATTTTTCTTTGACCGTAAATAATTTTCCGTTAATCGATCATTTTCAACAAACCAAATGTGGGAAAGTCTAGAAAAATAATTCGCGAAAAATTATTTCACTCAAATATTAATACACCCTGCTAGACTCTAAATTGATAAGCATTTCAATCTAGCCAAAATCATCACATAGTGATAAGACCCACATCAAAACCCTTATTTTTAAGTGTGTGTAGAAACAACAAAATGCCTTCAATAACAGTCGAATGAGCACACATTCACATGTTGGTGTTGATTTCAATTTTTGACAAAAAGAATGGGACACACAAGTTCATCAAGTGGTCTAACATGTGAACATGGCATCGCATGTGCCGTATATATCTTCGTGATCTATACACTTCCAAGAAAGGAACAGACGAAAGAAAAAGAAAGTGCATTTTATCCTTATCGAACCCTTTCCAATGCAACCCCACCATCCCTCTCTTTGGCCATTCCATTGCCTACATTCTTACTCTTATTATTTTCAATAATTTCCCGTTGTGATTTGTTTAGTGACCAAGTCATGCAGCTGTTGTCGACAAATCAAGAAGCAATACTGCACGATCGAGGCACTCGTGGAGAAAAGTAGGAAGGCAAAGGAACGTGTGAAAAGGTTAGAGGCAGTTACCAAAGGAGTAACTGTTCGACAGTTACCAAATTGCTCTATAAATATTGCGAGTCCTCCATCAAAAAGCCCCCCAACAACACATCAAATGTCTATACTTTATTTTTACTTTATCGCACTTTAGTTTTCATAGTTGTAGTTTCTCAATTCCCATCATTGACTAGATACCAACGACTATCTACACTCTAGTGCAGTGTCGTTGATTAAATTCTGATGTTATACCATAAGCTCAACGTTGCCCCTCCATTAGTTGGTTTTATAGTATCTAATAATTTAGAACATTGGAGGTACAGACACCTGGAGTGCCAAAACTTGACACGGAGGGACACTTAAGTGCCAAAAATTTCGAGAGAGACACTTAAGTACCAAAATCGAAGTAAAATGGATCACTTAAGTGTCAATCCAATCAAATTGCTGACGTGACAATTTTTCAGCGAGGTGAGTGCAAAACGGCATTGTTTTGCATGCTAACATGGCTAGAAAATGCAAAAACGACGTCATTTTTGTCTCTAATGTGGTAAATAATAAATATAAAAATTAAATTAAATTAAATTAAATTTATTTAAAATATTTTAAAAAATTAAAAATTAAAACTTAAAATTAAAAAAAGGGGGTGAAGGGAGGCAACAGAGGGCTGAGCCCTCATTGCTGCCGCCTCCCCGCCACCGCCGAGAAGCGTCGGCAACGGAGAGGGGAGGGTCGGCCGGCGTCATCGCCCCCGGCCAACCGGCGGCGAGGGCCTCGCAGCCCTCCCCGCCGTCGCCGGGAAGGGCCGGCGATCTGGGGGAGCGTCGGCCGGGGTCACCGAGCCCTAGCCAGGGGCCGGCGACGTCAGCCGACCAACGATGAGGGCCCACGAGCCCTCGCCCAAATCTGGGGCGAGGGTCACAACCCTCGCCTAGATCTAGTGAGGGTCGGCGGCCTTGGCCCAGCCGGGCAAGGGTCGACGGCCCTTGGCCCAGCCGGGCAAGGGTCGACGCCCTTGGCCCTTGGCCCGGTCGGGTAAAGGCCGCCAACCCTTGCCCCAAATCTGGCGAGGGCTCGCGAGCCCTCACCGCAAGTCGGCCAGGGCTGACAATTTGGGTGAGGGTTGCAGCCCTTGCTCAAATCTAGTGAGGGCTCACGAGCCCTCGCCACCGGTCGATTAGGCTCCCCCTCCGTCGCCAACCCTTCCCGACGGTGGCGGCGAGGGCTCAGCCCTCAACCGCCTCCCTTGCCCCCCCTCCATTTTTAAGTTCTTTAATTTTTTTAAAAATATTTTAAATAAATTTAGTTTTAAATTTAATTAAATTAACTTTTATATTAATTGTTCACCACGTAGAGACAAAACGACATCGTTTTTGCATTTTTTTAGCCACGTTAGCGTGCAAAACGACGCCGTTTTGCACTCACCTAGCCAGAAAATTGCCACATCAGCAATTTGGCCGGACTTTGGCCGAATTGATACTTAAGTAATCAATTTTGCTCCGATTTTAGCACTTTGGAAACTTTTGGCACTCAAGTGTCCCTCCGTGCCAAGTTTTAGCACTTGGGCTGTACTTTTGCCTAGAACATTGCTTTAACCCAATGAAGGCTTCTATTGATTACAAAGTCGTGAAATAACTCGGTAATGAGCAAAACATCGATAAAATAGCTACCTTAACCACTTAGTCAAAAGGAGAAAAAAAAACTCTTGACATTGATGAAGCACCCAACCTTTGAATGTATACATCTCGTTTAATATATCAAAGTATAAAATGTTAAATTTGGTGGATTTCGTGTAAAAACTATATGCGACATAACATATTAATGATGCATTTGCATTAGGGGGATTGTCAAAATAATCTTGTGATTAGAGATAACAACTGGGTGAGAGGTGAAGGCCATTCCCCCTTCCCCAAATCGGTTCAATCGACAAAATGAGCGGTATCAAGTGAGGAAAATCCCTTTCCGAACAATCCATCAAGGCCAACCCGAGTCCAACAATTTTATCTAGAAGTTGGATATCACGAACAAGCCTTCAAAATAAATTTTAGCCCGGATACCTCACTCTATCCGTCCAAACTCACTCATTGATCAGGTCTAATTATGTCATGATCCAGGAACTAGCCAACTCTTTGGTATTGGCTTCCATGTTAATTAGATTTGTAGACATGAACAAGATAGATCAAGTGATGACTCTTCTGTTGATTAGCCCCAAGTGAGACTACAGAGAAACTTTATGGGCCTAGAAGGGTATTGAGTCAATTGTCAAGCCCATGATGTTTTAAGGATGCTCGAATAATTCCACCGATTTCTCTTTATCATCACATGTATCTGAACAATTTTACTACTACTAATGAATAATTTTCTCCATAGAGCTATCAACTTGTGTTGTAGCATTATAGTCGCATTGGCTTTCATGAAATTTCCAAATCGTGGCTATAAATATATTAATGTCGGGAATGAAAAATCCATTCAAAAATAAGATGAAACATATCAAGTCATGTTAGTTTCCTTCTCCATCGTTAAATCTTACAACGTTGTCCTCCAATTGGCCTAAGAATTGATGCTTCTTAAGCTCATCGCTCTCCAGTTACGAGTTAAGCCAAGATGCCTGAGCCTATCATCAAACTTATCATCAAACTTTGGTGCTCATTTTCAGTGGACTGCCAATAGAAAAAGATCCATTTTGCATTAAATCTAAGGGATTCCTTGGTTTAGGCCGCTTCCAACACAATCTCTAAGACGTGCTTTGTAATTTAGCAACTTCCAAGGACCTCGACCGCATCATGGCCCATCATGCTGTCAATTCCCCCACAAGACCAAAACAAAAGGGGACAAAATCAAGAGGAACTCGTTCCAAAATTCCATCTCCATCTCCAATTGATTTGGTTGTGAACGCAAATCGGATTCGTTGATTCGATCAAACGGGTGGAAGACATTGAATTGTAAGTCCTGATTGGCTCTTTCTAGTCTCCACTAACCTCTTTAGTCTCTCCAACTGCTCATTTCCCAGATGGTCCATAAAGATGTTCTTTCCTAGAATTTGCCGGTTCATGTTTTCTCTGAGAATGTCAGCTCCCATTTTTCCATCTAGAGGCAACGAGAAGGATCTCATATGGGTATAAAGAATAAGAAGAACAATCAAGGTCATCATGCTCGAATTCGCGACTACACAAGCTTGTTTCACAGAGTGGGTGACTCAGATTAATCCAATTAAAAAGTCTTGAAAATAAGCTATGATGAAAACAAACCTTTGTTGCTATTGAATGTATCAAGTAAGATATATCTCCATTTACTAGAATTTTTCACTCAAATTTTAATACTAATATGCACAACATTCATAGCAGATTTTGAGAAAACATAAAAATCTTCGCTACTTATTAGAAGAACTTCTAATTGATCAAGGTCAGACCACATTAGAATATCTCATGCACACGATATTCATATATGTAATGTGTCATCTTTAATCGAATCTCCTTAATTTTCCTTCTACTCATCTTAGCAGGTTAAAGTACACCGCAAGTATCAAAACTTGGCATGGGTAGACACTCAAATGCCAAAAGGTACAAATAAGTGTCATTTAATTGTGTGTAGAAACAACAAAGTGCCTTCAATAACAGTCGAACGAGCACCCATTCGCATGTTGGTGTCGATTTCAATTTTTGGCGGACACAGAATGGGACACACAAGTTCATCAAGTGGTCTAACATGTGAACATGGCATCGCATGTCCTGTATACATCTACGTGCATCTATACACTTCCAAGAAAAGAACAGACGAGAGAAAAAGAAAGTGCATTTTATCCTTATCGAACCCTTTTCCAACGCAACCCCACCATCCCACTCTCTCTCGCCATTGCATAACCGACATTCTCTCTCTACTTCTTTTCAGTACTTTCCCGTTGCAATTATCATCTTGAATATTTGGGAATTGTTTGGTTTCACCATTCATCACTTGCGTGGAATTACGGGAAACTTATCCATGCCGGCAGTGAAATACTGCTGCTTTATACGTTTCGATGAGTGCGGGATGTCCAATTTGGGGAAAATGATAAAAATAGTCTTTTACTTATTGTAATTTTTCTAATTCAATCCTTCTTTTTTTTTTTTGCTAATTCAATTTTAAACATTTTGCATCATGTAAATCTAATCAATCCGATTAATTTTGACTAGCTAGCACTGATATGGATGCTAGCTAGCGCTGACCATCCGAGATTGACATGGACGCCAATGTGTCAATTTTTTTTTTCTTATTTTCTTCCTAGACAGTTGCCAGACCAACCAAAGGCTACGACCATCGAGTTCAACCTCGCCAAGCACTAAGGAGGCTCGCCCTCACCCAAATCTGGTGAGGGCAAGCCTCACAATGGCTGGGCGAGCACAACGTTAGATAGTGTGGTGACAACAAGGGCGAGGCTAAACCTCGCAAGCAACAACAAGGCCTCATCAGGGGTGGTCAAGGCTCGCCTCACTAGTTCTAGTGAGGGCAAGCCTCCTGAGTGGCTGACAAGGTCTAGAGGAAGAAGGAAAGAAAAAAAAATTAAAGAATTGACACATCAACATTAGTTGGATGGTGTCCACATTAACACAAATTAGCTAAAATTGATCGGATGGACTAAATTGACACAAATATAAAAGGTTTAAGACTCAATTGGCCAAAAATAAATAAATAAATGACTGAATAGGAAAAATTGCAATAAGTTTAAGATTATTTTGATAATTTTCCTATCAAATTTATTTAGCTGATATTGCCTATCGAAATCATGACAAGACACGACGTTATTTGAATGTGTAATAATCCTGCCACGGGGGTCATCGGCTTTGGTTAAATATGAAAATATGAAACGCGTCCAATTTTCACATTACTCTGCACGTGATTCACAATGTTAAGACGCACAGTGGAACGCGTAAGGGAGACTTATCGGACCATTGCCAAATGGAGGAGTTCGCACATGACAATTAAAAAGATGTCCAGCAACATATTCCAACCCAAATTTGCTTGGCCACCTTGCAGAAAGGACAAAAAGAGACATCGTGCCACGCAAAACACGATTGCTTCGAGGTTTGCAAGTAACATTCCCCTTCAATTCTAGCTTTTTGCTAAATGAATAGGTTGGGGTCAAATCACTGACGACCAGCCTCTCCAAGAAAAGAGAAGAGGGGGTCGTTGGTGGGGATTAGGAAAACGACCAAAAGTAGCCGGAACATGACTTAAACTGCCTTTGCAGTCCATTTCTCCACTGCTTTTCTACTCATGCAGCGTAACTTTAGCAAAGAATATTATTCCCACTTCGAGTTCTTTGGAGCCGACTACAAAGACCAAAGAGATTTCTCCTCTCTTTTTTCTATGATTTTACCTAAAGAAGCATGACTTTCAAACAAACCCATCATCATTTGCCCCCTTTGCTGTCAGGATATCCCTCTTATATCATCAATAACCGACTATAATTCCGTGTCGGGTATTGTTTTCTTATGGCGTGTACTCTGCTATGTTTTGGAAGAAGTAGGTTGTTGTGCTTAGAAGCAAATCCCGCTCGCATTCCATCTAAAATGCCTATTGAATGTTGAAGGATAGTCACATTTTACACTATGTGAAGAACAAACAATATGATTAAGTTAAGGATAGTGCCTACAACCCTCAGACAATTTCCACGTCTTGTGGTAGCTGTTAACGACATTTTCAACAAGTAAATAACACTTTTAATTTAGGGTAGGCACATCTAAGAGATTGCTATGAAACATTGTCAGATCAAATACATCGGCTTCTTGACCTCAACTTCTAGCTTTTGGCCCCAAAGAGCTAGAGATATAAAATGTAGAATGCACATTAGATCGTTTACAAAAACTATAGATTTTTTCATGTAAAAATATTCACAGTCAAGCATAACTTTCATAAATTCTGACAAGAAAATTACCTTTGAAATTCAAAGTTAAAATCTAGAAACTACCCTCAACAATCAATCAAATCAGTTTACTTTTAAATGTCATGAATATCTTTTTATATTCTTCTCTTAAAATCAATGTGGTGACAACTAACAATTGAATTGGATTATCATGTCTTAAAAGCATCCAATAATATCTCCGATTTCATCATAGCTACCTAACTTTTGTTCAATTGACCCATTTATATAATCTCTCTTAATCTTATCTAGCAAGACGATGCGGATGAGCAAGATCATATGTGGACCATCTAGCCACGGAACCAATTAACAGCAAAACGTTTATCATACAGATTGTGATGTCAAATAGGAAAATGTGCACGAGCCACTCGCTTCTAAATAAGGACCGAATCCCATTTATTTAGCTGATGTCATGAAACAAATAAACGCGAAAAAGGAAAAGGTATCTTAGCCACCACCAAGGTGGGGTCCAAAATCCGGAGAGCAAGAGAAATGGTTGGACAAGGCAGGCTGACCAAAGCCACCACCTTTGGGACCCACTGGATTTCTTAATTTTAGTAATTTTCCATCCTCTTCAATCCTCGTTCGCCCAGCACGTGAGCATAGAAGTGGTAAAGGAAATCCTCTCTTGTGCAGTAGGAAAAAACTACTATAAATAGGGAACCCACCAGACAGCCCAATGCACAAGACAAGCCAAGGCAAACAAGCAAGTGCGTTATCTTCATTCTGTGCGAGAGAGAAGAGAGAGAGAGCAACCAAAAGAGAAGCAAGGTTTCACTTCAGCTTCTAGAGAGAAAATGGAGAACTTCCCAGTGATTAACATGGAGAACCTGAATGGTGAGCAGAGAGCAATCACCATGGACAAGATCAAAGATGCCTGTGAGAACTGGGGCTTCTTTGAGGTACAAAACTCTCTCTCTCTCTCTCTCTCTCTCTCTCTCTCTCTCTCTCTCTCTCTCTCACTTATATTTATGCTTGATAAAGTGGGTCTAACATTTTGGATTGTGATGCCTTGGGAAATGACCAAATGAAGCTGGTGAATCATGGGATTCCACCAGAGCTGATGGACACGGTCGAGAGAATGACAAAGGGACACTACAAGAAGTGCATGGAGCAGAGGTTCAAAGAGTTGGTGGCGAGCAAGGGCCTCGAGTATGTCGAGACAGAGGTCCATGACTTGGACTGGGAAAGCACCTTCCACTTGAAGCACCTCCCCGTATCCAACATCTCCCAAATCCCAGATCTCGATGATGACTACAGGTAACTGATGACGATAATTTATCAATTTAGATGAAAAGCTGCATTCCACTCCGCATCTATCGATGACGACCTTTCACCATTTGATGTGCAGGAAAGTCATGAAGGAGTTTGCAGTGAACTTGGAGAAGCTGGCGGAGGAGCTCATGGACCTGCTGTGTGAGAACCTAGGCCTGGAGAAAGGCTACTTGAAGAAGGCCTTCCACGGGTCCAACGGACCGAACTTCGGCACCAAGGTCAGCAACTACCCGCCGTGCCCAAAGCCCGACCTGATCAAGGGGCTCCGGGCCCACACTGATGCCGGCGGCATTGTCCTGCTCTTCCAGGATGACAAGGTCAGCGGCTTGCAGCTCCTCAAGGACGGCCAGTGGGTCGACGTCCCCCCGATGCACCACTCTATCGTTGTCAACCTCGGAGACCAAATTGAGGTAACATACATAATCGCGCTGCTGCTTACACAATATAACAAAACCATCACCCTTTAATACAAGAATATCCCATTCGGCATTTGAAATTGAAAGATTGTTTCAAATCAATAACAGGTGATAACCAATGGCAAGTACAAGAGTGTGTTGCATAGGGTGGTGGCTCAAACCGATGGGAATAGGATGTCCATAGCTTCATTCTACAACCCGGGCAGCGACGCAGTGATCTATCCGGCACCGGCCCTTGTGGAGAGCAAGGCAGAGGAGGCCGGCGAAGCAGCTTATCCGGAGTTCGTGTTTGAGGACTACATGAAATTGTATGCTGCTCTCAAGTTCCAAGCCAAAGAGCCAAGGTTCCAAGCCATGAAAGCTATGGAGTCGAGCCCCAATTTGGAGTCAATTGCAACCGCTTGATATGGGAAATTTGGGGATTTCTTCTTCAATAAGGTTGCAATTCTTTGATTTCAATGCAAATATATGGGAGTCCTCTTTGGTAAGAAAGGACTCTGAATTTTTCGATGGTTGGAAAGAATATTTTTCCTTTGACAAGCTTGAGAGAAAATTATTGAACGGTCACCCTATGTGTCGCGTTAGCAATTATAATGTTATGTGTAAGATTATTTATGAAATGTTGAATGTTATGGCATGTGGAAATGATCCCTCCATTAGTTGGTTTTATACTATCTAATAACTTAAACCATTGTTTTAACCCAATGAAGGCTTCTATTGATTATAAGGATGGTGAGCATCGCGAAATAACTCGTTAATGAGCAAAATGTCGATAAAACAGCTACTAACTCAACAGCTTCATCAAATGGAAAAAAAGAACTCTCAAAATTTATGAAGCACCCAACTTTTGAATGTATGCATCTCATATAACATATTAGAGTATCAATCATTAAATTCGGTGGATTTCATGTCAAAACTCTATGAGACATGACATATTAATGATGCATTTGCATTAGGGGGATTGTTAGAATAATCTCATGATTATAGGTAACAATTGGGTGATAGGTGAAGGCCATTCCCCCCTCCCCAAATCGATTCAAAAGACAAAATGATCGGTATCAGGAGAGGAAAATCCTTTCCAAGCGGTAAATCAAGGCCAACCCAAGTCCGACCAATTTTATCTAGAAATTGGATTCACGAACGAGCCTACAAAAGAAATTTAGCCCAGATACCCCACTCTACCCATCCAAACTTGATCATGATCCATGAACTGGCCAACTCTTTGGTATAGGCTTCCATGTTACTTAGATTTGTAAACGTGAACGAGACAGATCAAGTGACGACTCATCGTCTATTGATTGACCCAAAGTGAGACCACAAAGGAATTTTTGGGCCTGGAAGCGTATTGAGTCAATTGTCAAGCCCATGTTGTTCTAGGGATGCTTGAATAATTCCACCAATCCCTCTTTATCATCACCTGTCATATGAACAATTTTACTACTACCGATGAATAATTTTCTCCTTAAAGCTGTCAACTTGTTTTGTAACATCATAGTCACATCGGCTACTCATGAAATTTCCATATCGTGGCCATAAATATATTAATTTCATGAGAATGAAAAATCCATTTAAAATAAGGTGAAACGTGTCAAGTCATATCAGTTTTTTTCCCCATCGTTGAATCATATAACATTGCCCTCCAATTGGCCTGAAAATTGATGCTTCTTATGCTCGTCGCTCTCTTTTTACGAGCTAAACCAAGATGCCTGAGCCTATCATCAAACTTTGGTGCTCATTTTCCACGGACTTACGATAGGAAAAGATCCATTTTGCATCATATCTAACGAATTCTTTGCTTTGGGCCGCTTCCAACACAATCTCTAAGACGCGCTTTGTAATTTAGCAGTTTGGAATGACCTTGATAGCATCGTGGATCGTCAAATCATGCTGTCAGTTCCCCCACAAGACCAAAACAAAATGGGGAAACAAAAGGGGACAAAATCAAGATGAGCTTGTTCCAAAATTCCATCTCCATCTCCACTTAATTTGGTTGTGAACGCAAATTGGATTCATTGATTCGACCAAACGGGTCAAAGACATTGAATTGTAAGTCCTAATTGGCTCTTTCTGGTCTCCACTAGCCTGTCTCTCCATCTGCTCATTTCCAAGATGGCCCATAAATATGTCCTTTCCTAGAATTTGTTGGTTCATGTTTTTTCAAGAATGTTAGATCCCAATTTTCCATATAGAGACAAGAAGAATGATCTCGTAAGGGTAGAAAGAATAAGAAGAACAATCAAGGTCGTCATGCTCAAATTCACGACTACACAAGCTTGTTTCATGGAGAATTGGTTCTGTTCTTAAAAGGTCGAAATGGGTGACTTAGATTAATCCAGTTAAAAAGTCTTGAAAATAAGCTATGATGAAAACGAAGCTCTATTGCTATTGAATGTATCTAAGTAAGATATGTCTCCATTTACTATAATTTTTCACTGGAATTTTAATCTTAAAATGCTTAACATGCGTAGCAGATTTTGAGAAAACATAAATATCGTTGCTACTTATGAGAAGAACTTCTAGTTTATCAAGGTCAAACCACATTATAATATCTCATGCACACGATATTCATGTATGTAACGTGTCATCTTTAATTGAATCTCCTTGATTTTCCTTCTACTCATCTTAGCAAGTTAAAGTACACCACAAGTGTTAAAACTTGACATGGATGAATACTTAAGTATCAAAAGTTTCAAAAGATACATTTAAGTGCCATTTAAAAAAAAAAATTGCGACACTTATGACTCGAATGATAACTATTTTAGCTGAAAATTGATTTTTGGAAGAGAAATAGATTTTTTTATTTCAATTCTTGGATGAGTTTCTAAGTAAAAATACATGTTTGATAACAATACAAAATTTCTATTCTCGGAATAGAAAATTCGTTTGATAACAACACAAAATTTCTTCCTCCCAAGCGGTGACAGATAGCAGCCAGCAACCGGCGGATGGCAAGCATGCAACGGTAGCGACAGTGGGCCAACGGTGGCAGCAACAAATGGTGAGTGGGCAGGCAAGTGGGCGGGCGGTGGCGATGGATGGACAGTTGGCTCGTAGTGAGGATGAACGATGAAAAGAGTTTTTATTTTTTTTTTTGGTGACCCGGGAACTACCGTACAGCCGGCAGCCGGCGGCGTAAACCCGGGGCGAACTGAGCCACCACCACAAGCCCAGCCGCGGGTGAATCGCGCAATGAGGACATGGGGTTTGAAACCCTCCCCCGAGATGGGGAGTAAAGTTCTAGCCATCGCAACCACCACGGGCGGTGGTGTTTTTATTTATCATTTATGTTCTAGAAATAGAGAAATAAAAAAAAAAGTTCTGA
Source organism: Eucalyptus grandis (assembly GCF_016545825.1). Classification (NCBI taxonomy): domain Eukaryota; kingdom Viridiplantae; phylum Streptophyta; class Magnoliopsida; order Myrtales; family Myrtaceae; genus Eucalyptus; species Eucalyptus grandis. Next base: position 9,200,948 of record NC_052622.1, on the reverse strand, counting down.
TTTTTATTCCAAAGCTATCTCTGGAGTAAAAATCTATTCGATAAATAGAAAAATAAAAAAAATTACCAAACAGATTTTTATTCCAAAAATAAGTCTGAACAGAAAAATAGTTTTTGAATAGAAATAGAATGATTATCATGCGCATCCTTAAATGTCAACTCCGGTGAGAGTAGCTGGAAATCTGACGTGATTTATTATAAGAATCAATGTGGTCTACGTGGCTCATTGGAGTTGTCTACTTAGCAATCAATGTACAAAATGATTTCGTTTCCCAGAAAATTTCTTGATGAATGCTGCCCCTTCCCTTTTTTTAATTTAGATTTTTAAATTTAATTTAATTAATATTTATATTAAAAATCAATTTTTGGGGGCAAAATGACATTGTTTTGGGACAAGCTAGCCATGTGGATAATTTTATTAAAAAAATTGCCACCTCAGCAAAAAAAAAAAAATGCTGCAAAATTTTCACCGTTGGCGCTTCAGTGTCCATTTCTTCTCTGATTTTAGCACTTAAGGTTGTGTTTGACGGTTGAGAAAAAATTTAGGATAGGTTAAAATTTATCATATTATGTGCTTAGTGCCTACAAGTTGGATATGAAAGGGATATATGCATGACAAAATTATCCCACATCGGAGATGAAATAAAGGTGGATGAGATTTCTAATATCTATAATAAGCAAGTTTTTTTCTCAAATAACAAATCTCTTAAATTCAAAATTTTAAAATTATATTCCAATATAAATACTATTTGAATTATAATATAAGAAATTAAAAATAAAAATAAAAAAATTATTTTTTAAATGTAATATAATTTTATTTATATACTCGAATTCAATTCAATCTTATAATAAAAATTCAATATATAAATATTAATTTATTACATATTTTATGTGTTTTAATATTTTAGGTATATTAGTACAATTTTCTATTTAATAAATTTTATCAAAGAATGATGGAAGGAAGAAAAAAAAAAAAGAAATTGATTAAAAAAGAGATGAAAATAAAATAAAAAAGTAAATAAAAATAAAGTAGATAAGAATGTTGCGAGAGATTTTTACCATCTCCATTTGTAAAATTTGTGATTCATTTACATTGATATGTCATTTATACCAAATAATAAATGACATAATTGTGATTGTACAATAGATAGGATATAACAAAATCTCATAAATATTATATCATATCCTATCCATTTCTATCATGATTAGAAATTCAAATGACTAAATGTAACTTTAATGTACCCTTTAGATATTTTGACAATTAAGTATCAACCCGTTTCAAGTTTTGACACTTAGGATGCCAGTACTCCATCTTAGCTCCTCCTAATTGCATAGATCAAGAGAAAAATTAAACTTTGCTAAAAATACTCACATGCTTTGCTCATTGCATCACGGGCCACCACCATTGAACTCTAAATCACCGACCAAAAAAAAAAAAAAAAAAACCCTAAATCATCTCTTAAACTTTTCAAATCCCATGTTGACTAGACTTCGGCTGGGGCTCCGTCGCCTTCCCTGTTTTGTTCTTCGTAGAAGACTCGCGAGTTCGGGGTTTGACTGAAATTCCATTGGTCGTCAACATCTTTGGTTTCTCTTTGCGAGCCCCATTGTTCATGGGCCGCAAGCTTTGGACGGTTTCAAGAAACCACAAGAGATAGGAAAAAGGAAAATCACGTGTTTTTTCCAAATCGTGAGAATATGCTGCCTCACAGCCCCATGCATGAACCGTAAACGATCCCTCAATAGACAAAAAAAAAACTCGTCAAGTTGCAAGACCAACACCTCTCCCTCACGGTCAAATTTCTATAGTAATACTATTAAATCATCAACTAGACTCATAATCAAACTTATTTTTCACAAGGATACAACTGATACAAGTTGTAGCAGTCTTTAATATAACTCCTACACCAATCAATTCAACCAACAATCTTCTGACATAATTGGACCGATTGTTTTGTAATTTCATCATCTTTTGTTGATATACACATTGGTAAGTACATTATAGATCATTCTTTTTAGTTCTTCTAATCTTTTGGAGTAATCAAGAGCGTGTCACTCTTACCAAATTGAGGTCAATGACAAGGAAAGGTCTACTTTGCCCCCTACAAATGATTCAAACACATGTTGACAAGAGAATTTTTCCTAGAATTTAATGTAGAGCCTCCTTGAATTTTGTCCCTATGCATGCTTGCATTGTAGGAATGATCCTAGTTAGGGGCGAGATTAAGTTGTTAATGATAAATAAAGTCGAGCCTTGTATACATGAGAAAATTTTGAAATCCACTTTGATTAATTCAAAAAATCAAAATTGGCATGCTCCCCATTCTACTGAAGAAATCCTTTTGAATGGAGAGACAACTCAAGATGATAAAATTGCAAGCCGCCTTCTAAAAAAAATTCAAGGTTGCTTACTTCATAAATTATTTATTTACCTAGGAGCTTATGACCTAAGAATTGCATGGTTCGAGTTGCCCTCATCCTAAATCCCAATAACATGCATGTGATGCATTAGTTGGATCTTGTCTAGAATAGACCTGTTTGATTTGGTAAGGGAAATCCTGGAAATTTTGTCATAGGTGCCCTAAGACCAAACTTCTCTTTTTTGAGTCGTAGAAAAGTTTGACATACATATACATAGTCTACGAATACATCATAACTTAAATAGACTTAATAGGTTAGTCTAAAATTAGGGACAGAAGTTAGTCCACGTCTCATATCCTAATCTATATTTACCATGTCGACTACAAATGTTGCGTGTGCTCTACGCTTACAAGGACTGGTTTAGATTGTTGTTTGCTAAGAAATGTGTCCGAGAGGATTTATATCGAGCGAATCATATTCAAGAACCAATAACAATTTAGCATATTACTAGTTTAGCTACATTCTCAATACACATGATCATTTTTCATTTAATACACTAGTTGATACATAATATATCATTTGGGAGAAAATTGTCTAAAAACTGCTAAATTATTATACTTTTACATATTCAGTCATAACCCTTTTAAGTACACCAATTGATAAGCATTTCAATCTAACTAAAATCATCACATAGAGATAAGACCGACATCAAAACCCTGATTTTTAATTGTGTGTAGAAACAACGAAGTGCCTTCAATAACAGTCAAACGAGTACGCATTCGCATGTTGGTGTCGATTTCAATTTTTTGGCAGACAAGGAATGGGACACGCAAGTTCATCAAGTGGTCTAACGCATGAACATGGCATCGCATTTGCCGTATACATCTACGTGCATCTATACATTTCCAAGAAAAGAACAGACGGAAGAAAAAGAAAGTGCATTTTATCCTTATCGAACCCTTTTTCCAACGCAACCCCACCATCCCACTCTCTCTCGCCATTTCATAACCGGCATTCTCTCTCTAATTATTTTCAGTGCTTTCCCGTTGTAATTATCATCTTGAATATTTGGGAATTGTTTGGTTTCACCATTCATTACATGCATGGAATTACGTGAAACTTATCCATGCCGGCCGTGAAATACTGCTGCTTTATACGTCTCAAGAAGTGCGGGATGTCTAATTTGTGAAAAATTATCAAAACAATCTTATACTTATTGTAATTTTTCCAATTCAATTCTAAGTTTTTTTTTTCTTTTTGCTAATTCAATTTTAAACATTTTGCATTTATGTCAATCTAGTCTATCCCATTAATTTTGATTGGCTGGTGCTGGCCATCCATTATTATTATTATTATTTTACAGAATATGCTAAATATCATCACTGGCCCGTAAAATGGGCATCATCAACTGGTAAGTCTAGACATAATATTGAAATTAAAGGTTGAGAAGGGAAATAAACCCAGTCACTGGGAAGGGAATTTTCTCGGGTGAGTTTTTGCTACCCAATCAGCTGCTTTATTGAATTCCCGCGGCTCGTAGAGGATGGAAATACCACCGATCTGGGCTCTAAGTTGTATGCAGTCCGCAATTATGGAATGGGCCTGCCAAGGGGGCTCTTCTCGGCCCAAAACACAGTCCACAACAGATAGGCTATCAAAATATAAGTGCACCCTGCAGATCAGTTACATCTAAAGCTGTGTGGTTTCGGTTCGTGCAGCACTTCCCTTCCGCCTGTTTCTTACCCATTGTAAATCTTCGCGCACGGCTAGGGCTTCTACATTCCAAGCGGACGGAGCCGAGATCTCTTTTGTGAAGCCTGCGACGAGGAGACCAGCTTCATTCCTGCAGACGCCTGCAATTGATCCCTTCTTGCTCGAGCTGCACCATGAGGCGTCAACATTCATCTTCAGCAAATTAGGGTCAGGTGGTTTCCATTTTACCCCGTTCCTTAGCTCCTCTTGCTTTCGGTTTTTCAAAGCATCCCTTTACAGTTCATTTCATACTCGGATCTACTATTATGCACGCTTCTTCTCGGGTGCTGATTGGGTCCAAGCATTTTCCTTGGAAAAGCTGCAGAGTTGCGGGTCTTCCATATTTGCCACATGAGAGCAGCAAAGAGGGCTTTCGACTTTGTTTCAGCACTTGAGGTAAGGTTGCTCGGGATCCATCTGTCAATTCAAGTTATATTTGTTGGATCTATGTCTGCTTGAAACTCAGGGCCTGACCAAACATTTTTTGTCCAACTACAGAGGATGAAGATGTGTTTCATTGTCTCTGGTGCTTGGCCATAAGATCTGGCAGGTTGGATCAGGTAATATTTGTCTTCTGTGAAGATTTTCCTTTGTTGGGAGAGAGTTGTTGCATATATTCCATAGCAAGAATCTAATTTTGGGGGATGTTGGTAATTTCCATATTTCGTGCCAAAGTGATTTTGGTATTTGGTAGGATGAAGACAGGTTTTGTCTAGTGAAGAGATTGACTGAGTTTTGGATTCGATTATATCCACTCTTGATTGTGTATGAGCCGGATCTGTTTGCTGTCCACACCATCTTATCTGAGTTAGGGTATAGGCTTAGAGGTTGAGCTAGAATCTCTTGAGCAATATTTCCCTGAAAAAATGCATTTACTCTGTTCGTATCACATTCCTTCGTATCACGGTCTATTAGTTCAGCCACCTCTGTTGGATCTTCTTTATTTGCTGGGCCAAAGAGTCTTCCAGAAGGCAGCCACACATCTTCTCGAATTCTTATCGTTTGGCCATCCCCAACCTCCCATCTAGTAGCTGGTTCAATTGCATCCCTTCCAACCAATATACTTTGCCATCCCATGAAGGCCGATTACCTCTATTTGTTGCCCAAAATTCACCTCGAGGAAAATAAATACTTTTCATCACTTGGCACCATAGAGCATTTGGTTGTTTAACAATTCTCCAGGCTTGTTTACCCAACATAGCTTTATTAAAATTCACCAAATCTTTGAAACCTAGCCCACCACATACCTTTCTGATTTTCAGATCTTCCCATTTCTTCCAATGAACTCCTTTTCTGTCTACATTCTATTTCCACCAAAATAAAGCTACTATTTTTCAATAGTTCAACATATAGAAATTGGAATTTTAAAAATGGACATCGCATATTTGGGGAATGGCTTGAATGACCGTCTTGATGAGGATTTCTTTACCCGCCTTCGAAATCAGTTTTTCTTTCCAACCTTCTAGTTTCCTTTCTACTTTGGCAAGGATTCAAGCAAACATTTGCTTTTTTGTTTTTCCCCATTCTGATGGAATTCCAAGGTACTTTCCTAAACTTTCTGAGATAGGAACTCTCAATTCTGAAACTAGATTCTGTTTAAGGTTATAAGGGCAATCTCTCCCAACAAAAAGGCATGATTTATTGAGGTTTATGGCCTGACCTGACGCATAGCAGTATTAATTCAACACATTAGAGACATTCTAAGCCTCTATTGTGCCATCTAAGAAAATTGACAAATGAATTTGCGAGAAGGAATGAACTTAGCTCATTATACCAAGCCCGCGGAGCCTGCTTTAACCCATATATGGCTTTGCGAAGTTTGCAAATGTGTGTTGGTTATTCTAGGTCTTTAAAGCCAGGTGGTTGCGACATGTAAACCTCATCCTGAAGAGTGCCTTGGAGGAAGGCATTGTTGACATCCATTTGTCTCAATGTCCATCAACGCATTAAAGCCAATGATAAAACCACCCGAATAGTATTTGGTTTGATGACCGGGCTAAATGTATCGGTGTAATCAAGGCTCGGTCGTTGGTGAAAACCTTTGGCCGCAAGACGTGCCTTGTACTGCTCAATACTACCGTCCACACATCTTTTTATCCGATAAACCCATTTGCAACTTACAACATTCAAAGATGGATCAAAAGGTATTAGTTCCCAAGTCCCGTTATTTAATAAGGGCATTGATCTCAGCCGACATTGCTTCACGCCATTGAGGATCGCACCTAGTTTGTATAATTCCCATTGGTTCTATAGTTGGTGGAAGTGGATGTTTGGTGATGATGTGGTTGAGTTGTTTGGGCTTGAAAATATTATTTTGGGATCTAATGGTCATTTTGTGAGTTTTTGTAGGTGGATTTTTTAGGGTTTGATCATTATTGATAGTGGCAATTGGGTTTTCAAGAGGTGGCATTTGTTGGAATTGATGTGAGGGTGCAGCACGGGATGGAATATTGCTTCAAGGGGGCACCTGTGCAGATGGTCCAATGCTTGGCACTAAAACTGGAAGTGAAACAGTAGGTGGAGGAGATGGACTTTGAGGGGTTGACAAGACACTTTTAGTATTGAGAAGTGTTTGGTACGGAAATGTGTTTTCTTCGAATACAACATGACGTGAGATATAAAGACGATTATTTTGTGGATCAAAACATTTATACGCACTTTGTGACAATGAATACCCTAAAAATATATATTGTCAAGAGCGAGACAAAAGTTTATTTGTATTGTATGGACGTAACTACGGATAGCAAAGACAACCAAATGTGCGAAGTTTTTATAATTGGGAGTCATTTGGAATAATGTTTGAAATGGTGAATGCATATTTAGAACAGGTGTTGGCAAACGATTAATGAGGTATGTAGCAGTTTGAAATGCATATGACCAAAAAGAATGTGGTAGATTTGCTTTGTATAATAGGGCGAGTCTGGTTTCAACTATGTGTCGGTGTTTTCTTTCAGCAGTTCCATTGTGTTCGGAGTGTGTGTGGCGGTGTAGTTAGATAAGAAATTTCATGTTTTGCAAGAAAATGTTTCAAGTTTTGAAATTCTCCACCACCATCCGAGTATAAATTTCAAATAGAGACAAAAATTGTTTTTCAACCAAGCTTTTGAATTGTTAAAAATTTGAGTAACATCTGATTTTCTTCTTATAGGATAAAGCCAATTGTATTTAATGTAGTTGTCAACAAATGTAAGATAATAACGGAAACCATCAATTGAAACAGTTGACATAGGACCCCAAACATCAGAAAAAATAATATCAAGTGGAAAATGACTTACAAGAGTTGATACCCCAAATGGAAGTTTGTGACTCTTATTGCACTGACATGCATCACATGATAACTTAGAGCCTACGATTGATTCAAAAGACAAACGAGTTGGAAAATTGTTAAGAACATGACTTAGAATAGGAAATGAAGGGTGACCTAGTCAATTGTGCCAAACCATTGGTTTTGTCCGCTCACTGACAAAGGCTATGAATTTTGGATGAGTGCTTGTGGGAGGCATCCGATACACGCCATTGCTAAGCCCTCCTCGAAGTAACGTCGCTCCGGCGCGAAGGTCCTTCACCAAAAAATAATTGGCAAAACACTTGATAGATGAGTGGTTATTGCGACAAAATTGTGAGACTGAAATCAGGTCTTTGGTACTATCAGGTGCACATAAAACATTGGTTAATTTAAAGGATTGGTTTGGATAGGATACATTAATAGAACCAACGTGACTGATACGCAAACTCGTGCCATCACCAATGACGATCTCATCGGGCCTTCGTATTCCCGAGTGAGTGGTGAGGTTGTTGAGATTGCTTGTGACGTGATATGATGCTGCCGAGTCTAGTAGCCAGCCATTTTCTTGACGTGGATCTATTGCAACATGAGCAGTAGGTTCGCAGAGACTATTTCGAATGCGAAACAAGATTTGGCCGAGTGTCCATATTGATTGCAAACTGACATGTCGGACGAGGCTCTCTATTGTCCCGATCAGAATACCTCCTATGAGAAGGTCCACGATGCTGGTTAGATTTAGAATAATTTTGATGATGGCTGCGATTGTTGGGCCAAAGGAGAGTTGCTTCTTGTGCCACGGCTTCGTTGTGTAGTTGGGCGTGGACCGGTGCTGTGATTGGTGCTTTGCTTCAAGTCTAATTTCCTCCAGTTTTTAGTTGGGTTTCATAGGCCACCAATTTGTCATGCATTTCTTCAAAGCTGATTGTGTTTTCACAAGCCCTAATCACTGCTGTGATTTCTTTGTATTTAGTTCCAAGTCCTCGAAGTGCATGAATGACTAAATCATCATTAGAGATGGAAGTGTCAATGATTGCCAATTCATCGGCAAGGGCTTTAAGTTCCTGCAAAAATTCTGAAACAGAACGTGAGTTTCGGCGAGCAAGAGAGAGTTGATCCTTGAGATGCATAACTCTTGAGCGGGATTTATTTGCATATAAATTCATGAGTTTTGTCTAGGCAGCGTGTGGCGAATTACTAGAGGCAATGAGAGGAATCACAGCTTCGAATAGAAATGCAAAAATTGCATGAAGCAAGAGCTGATCCTGGCGAATCCAAGTTGTTGCGGCTGGATTTGGCACCGTTTGATTTCCAGTTGAAATGGTGAGAGGCGATGACAGAAATTCTGTCAACAAATCCCATTAAATCATAACTAATGAGTATCACCTGAAATTGATGTTGACACCTAAATTTTGGCGACCCATTTAGACATTTAAAAAAAATTAGGGGTTAATTTTATCCCTGAAAAATAAAATCACATGGCATATAGTTTAGGAACATTTTTGTTTATTTTATTGGACCAACGGCGAGTGCAAAATTTTTCACATATTCCGTTCAAATTCTTCACACATTTAGGCAATATACACCAAATGATATATTTTCAAGCAAAAAGGAAAATTTTGGATGGGATATTTGATAAATACAAAATGTAATATTACGCGGGGTGCAACGATATATTCGGTGGTATTTTGCATGAGCAAAATTAGAAAGTAAAATATACCACGAAGATCCAATTTTTTGGCTTATAAAAGGCACCGCGTACGGACAAAGTTGAAAAAGAGGCCACGCATTTGAGACATTCGGTCATATCGAAGGGGAACAAATTCGAGAGAAAAGCACGAGAGAAGGGGGTCCTTTCCATCGGTAAAAAAGCAAAGGGTGAAAAAGTGAGTGGAGAGAGGAAAAGTAGAAAAAAAGAGAAAAAGAAAGAAAAGCCCCCTGCGCGATCGCTCATCTTCCCCGCAGGGGGCTCGCCGCCCCGCCGCCGCCGAACCCCGCCGTCGCCGTCGCCGATCTCCGTCCGCGAGCGCTCGAGCCGCGAGCCCCGACGACTGCGCCGCCCGACGCCGAGCCCCGGAGCCTCGACGACACGCCGCCGCCCGCTCGGCCCGCGACCCGCCGCCTCCGCCTCACCTCTCGCTGCGCGCCGCAACAGAAGCCCCTGACGCCGCGCCAATCCCCGCCGTTGCAACCCTCCTCTCGCAGATCTGTCTCCGCCGTCGATCCCAAGCCACGGTGACCTAGAGCCGCAGCTCGAGCCGAGATCCAGCCGCCGGAGTCCCTCCGCCGCAAATCCGAGGTCCCCGACGACGAAGGCCCGAACCCGCTCGAGGCTTCCTTTCACCGGTGCCGAGCCTCGTTGAAGACCCACATCCGACGCCGCCCTTGCTCCCGCCGCGACGCCGCCCCGATCCGGTTCTCTCACCGGACGCCGCGCCCAACAGCCCGATCCGACGCCGGAGCTCCTCATCGCAGCCACTGAGGCCTCCCGCCGTCCCCTCGCGCGCCCGCCGGCTGAAGCCCGTGATCCGAGCGCCCGACGCAGCCCCCGCGACGCAGCCCGTGCCGCCCGACGCCGCCTCCGCTTCGCCTCCGGCCGAGCGGCACCCGCGACGCTCCCCGCCTCGCCTCGCCGCCGACACGCCGCTCCGGAGCCTCGCCGGAACCCTAGCCGGTGATCCCCCTCGCCGGACCGGCCACGCCTTTGTTTTTCTTTTTTTTTTAAGAAAAAAAGAAAAGAAAAGAAAAAAAGAGAAAAACAAAAGAAAATTTAGGTATTTTCTTTATCTTATTTTTGTTTTATTATTTTTGCTATTTTATTTTATCTTTTTTTTAGTGTAATTATTCATTTAATGTGAAATTGAAATTCCATGATATGAAATTACTTGGGAACTAGTGATTGTCGATCCGATTTTCAAGCTCGAAATCCGACTCGCAATTACTTTAAAAAATTGCCAATCCGATCTCCCGCTTGAGATCCGATTCGTGATTTATGTGAAATTGGCCAACCCGATCTCATGCGCGAGATATGGTTCGTCGATTTGGAAATCAATATGGCTTGATTTGCCGTGGTGTTACTTAAATTAGTTTTCTTTTAAAAAAAAATCAAAAAATGTAGTTTTAGGGTTTGCATGTTCATAATAGGAATTTTATTTCGAATTTTCAAAAATAAAAAATCAAATCAATTAATTTAGGTTGCTAGTTCTTTTTTTTAATTTGGATTGCATGTTTAATTATTTGGCAATTATTAATTTCGAAATTTAAAAAAGGGAAAAAAGGAAAAACACAAAAAAAGTCATTATGCATATGCCATGTAGAATTAGGGCATTCTTTGCACGTCATTGCATGCTAAGATTGCATATTATAGGTTTAGATAATTTCTCCTAAATAGATTGCATGCTTATTAGGAAAATAAAAATCATGTGCACGTCATATAGAATTAGTTTCATACAATGCACGTCATTTAGTGATTTTTGTTAGATGCATTTAATTAGAAATTGCCTGTCATTAGAATTAGGTCATTAGATTAATTTAGATTGCATATTTAAATGTTGCATTTCTTTAATTTCGAATCTCATAGAAAATACAAAAAAAATTATTTAGAATAAATCATCTCATGCTTATGATAGACTACATGCTTAGTTATGTCATATTGTTTAGGTCATATAGCTAAGTCATGTTGCCATGTCATATCATTTCATGTTAAATTAGTGGCATGCATTGCATAAAGCATGATTCTCATTAATTAAGTGAAAACAAAACAAAAATTGCGTGTTAATTAGAAACCATATCTAGGGTTGTTGATGTAGATTTTAATTTAACATTGCAGATGCTTTCGTTGCTTTGAGGTAAGTCCTGCAATTTATTTTCTGCTTTACTTGAGTGTTAAATTGGTGGTTTGCGCACTCCGCATGAACACCTCACATGTTAGGGAATTAGTTTAAAATCAATCCAAACTCATTGCCAAACATTTTTCAAAATTAAAAGAATGGTACCGAAAGGGCATTAGAGAAATCTAGTGTAACCAAGTCCCCGTACCCATAATCTCTCGATTCGTAGAAGTAAAATAATTCTCCCATTACTTTACTTGGGTTTCTAATCGACCCACCAAAAATAGATTAGTGGCGACTCCTAATTAAAAAAAATTGCATGTTAACAATTCAAACCTAAGTCGCGAATTGGTATGGGCTTGGGAGAGCCCGAGTTAAGTCTAGGCTTAACAATCCATTAGCCAAACCCTAGGTGGTTCATGCCCAAAAATTGGTCGCGACAGCTTGGCGACTCGCTGGGGACTTGAGTTAAAACTTTTAGTGGACTTAGGCCAATTTTCTTTTTGAAAAAAATGTTTTTGTTTGGCAGCGAGGATCCTGTGTACGTCCCTAACATTTAAGGTGTTAAATGTTTTTGCAGGATGGGAGGTATAAGGGGAAGTGTTTGCTAACCTTTGTTTTGTAGGGAGGTGTAGGAATGTATGGTTTATTTTCATATATGAAGTGTTGCTTGATATAAAATGTTGTGCATGCCTTGCATCTAGCACTACACTATTGCACACACAACCCGCCGCCGGACTCCGGGGCCGCATTAGGATCATCTAGGATGGTATTGAGATGTTTGCCACTCCGACCGCATGATCGCGGTACGAGTCGCCCATCTCAATCCCGAAGTTTCTTTCATGGTGTCAAGAGTACCCACCTCGGTCCGCATGCTCGCGACCCGGGTCGGCTCTTTGATCAAGCCGGAGTCATGAGGACCCGACATAGTCCACAAGCTCGTGGCTAGTCCGATCATCCTTGTGGCTTCACTTTGATAAGCCTTATAGTGTAGAAATCGAGCCACTTAACATGCGCATGTCTATGTGATTGCCCATCATTGGTAAAGTAAGTTCTCTAAATTTTTGGCCTTTGCAATTTACTTACTTTATCGCATTATTTTGTCGGCCCATGGCATTAGGATTGTCCCGAGTCTTGATCAATATACAATGGGGACACCGGACATTCGAATTATTTTCCCTCCAAGGGAAGAGCTTAGCATTTGGTGGGACAAGTTAGATCAAGATGGCCGTCGTTTGTAGAGTCACATATTGGTCGACTACTTCGCCGCTGCGTATCAACATCCATGTCGGCCTCGCCCAAGCACTCGCCCACCGTTGGTGCCCCGAGACTTCTACTTTTATCTTCGGCGGTAAGCATGAGCTCACTCCCACCTTGGAAGAGTATAGCATTGCCATAGGAAAATCCTTGAAAGCTGAATTGATTAGTCCACCTATCGGAATAGATCCCGTTATGACCTTATCCGATTTTCTCGAGAATTAAGGAAGACGATTTAAGAAAGGTTTTAAAGGCTAACCGCAATGCATGTCCTTTATCTTTTCTGAAACAATGTTTTGAGAAAGGCACTTCATCTCAAATGCGAAGGGTTTTCCTTTTGGCTTTCTTTGGGTTTATAGTTTTCCCTTACATCGCAAGAATGCTATTAACCCTTTGATCGCTCAATTAGTTAAACAAGTGTTGGAAGGAAAGAATTTTGTAAACACTATTCTAACTGAAACTTTCCTTTCCCTCACTCATTTCAAAAGAGGTGGCGATAAGACTCTCCATTCCTCTCCCGAACTTTTACAAATTTGGTTTCTTTCACATATAAAAGGGTTTGGTGGTCTAATGACTATACATGATGTTAGTAATTCCAACCACCCTATTATGAGATTTGAGAACAACCAAAAACATGCACCGGATTATCATTATTCTAGGTGGCTAGCTTTCATGAAAAACCAACTTCCAAGGGTTTCCTATGGCATGCTAAATGGTTCCAAGTTCGGGTAGCGAGACTCGTGTGGAGGAGTTAGCCCAATCCCTCTATTGGGATTCACCGGAGCATTGGAGTACTATCCGACTAGGGTGACTCGTCAATATCAAGTCGTGCAAGAGCTTCCCCGGCGTTACAAGTAGAGCCACTCCAAGTCAGTTTTGTCGATGGAAGCCGAGGCCATGAAGATTCCATTCTCACTATCAAATCAATGTGGGACATGTGCCATCCGCGAAAGCTCAAATGGCCCGAGGAGGAGTTGAAAGGCACAGAAAGGAAGTACTATGCCTCGATTAAGTACATCCAACAACACAAGATTCCCGAGAAGCTGCTTCCGAAGATACCGGAGGCGCCGTTGAAGATCACCAATCAAGCCGAGAATAAACGCCTCAAAAGAGTTGCTGAAAAAGCTCAAGAGGAGAACAAACGATTGCGTCGAATGGTGTCCCGAATGTATATTGATCAAGCCAAATGAAGTGCTTGAATCAATCTTGCTATTCTCATTTTTAGATTAATGTTTAGGGAGTTTGAGTCATTTACTTTCCTAGTTCGTTTGCTTAGGACATATCAAATTTCTAGGCTTGTCAAAAGCTCCATTGATAAATAAAATTTCTAGAGTATTGCCATGGATCGGCGTATTTTCATATGAGATACTTATTTGTGTTCATTTCTTAATTTTTAGGTGATAACGGATCCGTCACGTTCGCCCATCATCACGCGATTAAGAGCGAGAATGGCTGAACAAACCGAAATGCGTGATCGTGTCTCCGCCGTGGAGACTCAACTCCAACAAGTACTCGCCTTACAACTTGTGACGGATCAACTCCAATTCCTCCAGTGCAAATCCAACAGCCGCACTCGCTCTTCCCGAAGTGGTTATCCCAAAGCAAGCAAACAAGGTTCAAACGATTGACGATGACATGCCCGGACCGGGAAGATGATCCATTCTCGATCAATGTGGAAAAGGCTAAGCTTGTCAACATCCCTAAGACGGAGCAGGTGATGAACGCTTTGCTAAAATGGAAGAAAAGTTGAAACAACTGCAGGAGTCACAGAGTTCACTCCCGTTCGACTTGTCCGTGTACGAGAAAGTCAAGATGCCAAAGAAATTCAAAATGCCGGATTTTGAGAAATACGATGGTACTTCCCGCCCAAAAGCTCATCTTCGATGTACCATGTGCGTATGGCTCAATATGTCAAAACGAGCCTCTCATGATCCAATCATTCCATGCAAGTTTGACTGGGCCTCGCACTAAATTGGTATGTCATGAAGAATGTGAACCTACTCGACACTGAATGAAGTGGCTGACGCATTTCTCAAACAATACAAGTTCAACATGGATATTGCACCTTCCCGAGAGGATCTCGAGAGGATGGAGAAAAAGAGGAGCGAGTCATTCAAAGAGTATGCCGTGAGATGGCGAAATCGCAGCTCAAATCACCCCGAGCCTACCGACAAGGAGCCGATGAAGTTATTTATCAAAACTCTCCCATCCGAGTTTCGTATTCGGATGGCCAGCACGTACGTTGAAAGCTTCAATCAGCTTATTTCGTGGGGGAACAAATCGAGATGGGAATAAGGGAAGGATGGTTTACCGAACCATCGAGTAGAAGATTCTCTCGCCAAGAAAGAGAAGGAGACCGCCGTAGACGTAAATATGGCTTATAGCCAGAAAATGCCAATCGCACCCGGCTATCCAGATGAATCCAAAGCAACAGCAAGCTACCGCCGTCAATCATTTGCCCAAGCAAGAAGGCGTTCTCTCCTCTCCCCGGATCTCCATCCCAAGTGTTGGCAATTCTAAGAAAGAAAGGATTGCTTACTAGCGAACCAAAGCGCCCTAACCGCGAAAGCATTCGTAGTTACGACTCGACGAAGAAGTGCGACTATCATAGCGGTGAATTGGGACATTCAACTGATGAATGTTTCACCTTGAAACACAAGATCCAAAACCTCTTGGACACAAAGGCCTTTTCATTTCAGATCGCTCGCCCAAACGTCAAGAAAAATCCGTTACGGAGCATGAAGGTACGGTCAATGCTATCCTAGAGCCCGAAGTTCGTCGAATCAAGAACTCGAAGGTACATGTGGCGATGCTTACAATGGCTTGGTAAGAGCTGGATATTATCCAGATCAGAGGATGTTCCTCTTTCACCGATGAAGGAAAGAGTCACCAGGATGGTGGATGACGGAATCATCGTGTATGCTGACCATAACTCTATAGTTTCCACTATTTCCCCATCATTATTGATTGGGAGGAGGAGCAAGCGGCGCTCAATGCCGATAAAGAGGAAGTTGATCCTTCACTGTGGACATGCCCCCACTTGAAGATGCATCCGACGATGAGATAATGATTGAAATGCCTCAACCGTATGAATATGTCAACAATAAGGCGGTCCTCCTATGACAGATGGTCTGGTCGGACTTATTCTCAAACTAATACTCAACCCGCAAAACCCGTCACCGATGAAGAGGTTAAGGAGTTTCGGCCGTGATCAAAGCAAGCGAGTACAAGGTGGTCGAAACATTACGAAAGATGCCCGCCCCAGCATTTCTTTGCTTGAACTCCCGCTTACATCCCCGTGCATCAAAAGTCTCTAATGAAGGTGTTAGTGAAATTCGTGTACCCGAAACGGTCGAGGCGCACAAGTTGGAAGACTTTGTGGGATCGATCCTTCTTAAGGACATGATTGCCTTTTCTCGATGAGGAATTCCCTCTGAGGGTAGGGGGCATAACAAGGCACTCTATGTATCTTTTCAAGCATAAGGCTTCTCATGTGTCTCGAGTACTCATTGATAATGGGTCCGCCCTAAACATATGTCCACCGCCACTCTTCATCGCCTTAAGGTGGACCCGTCCGTGATACATGCCGCAAAGACTTCGTCCGAGCTTTTGATGGTACAAAGAAGGAGGTGCTTGGGGAGATTCACCTCGATGTGCAAATAGGGCCGGTGGTTTTCAATGTTCCTTTCCTGTAATGGATATCCCTACGCTTTTAATTTCTTTGGGTCGTCCTTGGATTCATACTGGGGCGGTACCATCAAGTCTACATCAAGCTGTGAAATTCGTAATCAAAGGAAGCTAGTCACCGTCTATGGCGAAGAAGATCACCGAATTTATCATGAGACAGCTATCCCCTATGTAGAGCCGACTTTGAGTTCGAATCGAGCTACCACTCATTTGAGTTGGTATCCACTATTCATGCTTCTCGAGACTCACCACCACCAACTCCCGAAGTTTCAAATGCTACTCTAATGGTAGGAAGGATGATGGTTGGGAATGGTTTTATTCGGCAGTGGCCTTGGAAGAAATGGTCAGGGGATTCGAAACCCCATTGAAGCCCCTCAGAGGTCCCGTGCTGCTGGATTAGGGTACCATCGAAGAGTTGGGGAAAGTTCTGGAGGACGAAGACAGGAAAGGCGAAACCCGCCACCGACCACGAGCAAGAAAGGCAAACCCAATACCCCAAACATTCGCGAGACATTCCCGGTCCTCCCATAATGATGCAGATGAAGCAGAAGTAATAGATACCCAGGGCAGCCAAGCGGAAAATTCGACTATCCGGTGAAGTATTCGGCTCCTCCCAGTTTCTATATTGATCCCCGCGACATTGTCCCAGATGGATGGGGTGGCATGGATGATCCGACACCCCCGGAGATCGAAAACCCCGAAAATGCATTGGAAGGAATCTCTAGTCTCTTCGATGATGTCTTCATAGGGGCCATTGACGAAGGACCTCGGGAGAAGATGGGCTCTAGCCCACAAGAGTAACTCATTTATCGCTTTCTTACATTCCCCGCGGGGAATTTTTATCGCTTTCTAGGGCTTGAAAATTGCATTTCCATTCAATAAATGTAATTGATTGATGAATATCAATAAAATTACAAGTTTTATTTTGAGGGCATGATGAGGTACACCAAACCAGCCCGGTGACGATATCCAACAATGAAAGAAAATATCATCCAAGGAGAATTCGAGGACCGGGCTTCTTCATGCTTCCTCATAAAAAAAAAAAAAAATCCAAAAGAACCAAAAAAAAAAAAAGATCATTTTTCAAGACATTTCCAAAAAAGAATGCATTAGATTAGCCTTGTTTAATTTTCTGACTCATTTACTTCATGTTTCAGAGCATTACTTTCTTGACCCGATAAGAAAGCATCCGAAAAGGCACATCAAGTTGCAATTGGTTCAATTGTTACTCAACAAGTTTCTAAAGAGTTAATGTCGGCCACATCTCGATACTACTTTAAATATCCATCTTGAAGGGCCAAACAAAGTGTGTTCCATTTCCATGCTTGACGGAATTTTCATTCTCGCCCATTAAATGAGGGGCAAGTTAAAAGAGAATCATCCATCTTTGATGAAAGAGGTACATCTCGTCTTTGAACATAAATAATTTTGGGAGATGACGCTTTGTTCTTTTCCTTGCAGATGACGAATTGGGGGGCGCTACAAATTCTAGTAGTGACATGACTAAGACAAAATCTCGATCCAAGCCAAAATGGTTGTGCAATTTGAATTTACTTTGAGTTGCATAGTATCCTATTCATGCACGTTCTCTTGTACAGGGGCAAAAGCAAGAACGAAGATTTCATCAAATCAAAGATCGGATTTTCATCATCGATTGATCAATTTGTATGTTTATTCCCTTTCGATAGAGGCAATCTAGGGACATCCATTGCCGAGGCAATCCCTTCATGGGACAATTCCTTGAATGAATGCTTGAAATCATGTTTTTAGTGTAGTAAATTGTTTGTTTTGAGGTCACAAATGCTTTTTATGCTTAAAGTTGCTGAACTCTTTTGAAAAGAAAATTTTCATATTGATTTAGCTCACCAATTTCATGTGGAGATTTGTCAAGATAGACAATTTAATGGAGTGACATCAATGTTTAAGAATGCTAAATGAGACGTGTCGGATGATGAAAGGCAAGTCTTATCCTATACACAAACCCCTACTTATACACTTGTGAGATGAGTGTAGGAAGTTCCATATCTATAAGGTAAAGAGTTCTCTCGCGAAATGTACGATGACCGAAATGATGAGGGCAGTTCATTTCTCTATCCCAAACACTACATATAATACATTGCTTAACCCCTTTGAGCCCCATACACTTGTGGAGATTCTTTTCAAATTACCCCTGTCAAGAGCCACCCCACATCGGGGCAAATTGGAGGTAAGATGGTACCATAAGGTGAAGAAAATGGATTGAAATTTTCTTGCTCTCACTTGCATCAATCTTCTTGTCATGCTATTACATTGAATTCATGTGGTAATTTAAGTGCCTTAGAATGATGAAGAGCATTTTTTTTCTCTATCGTACACTTTTATCCATTGCATAGCCCATTTGAGCCTATGAATTCATTTCACATTAAACCTAGTTGGTGATCATCCCTCACACTTGGGCAAGGCAAAAGGCAGATGAAGACCCTTGAAAATTCGAGTGTCATTATTTTACGCATGCATAGAAATCAAAATAGAACTAAGGGGCATGAAAAAGCAGTGTGCCGGGTAAAAGCAAGGCCAATGCCCATGAAAAAAAAAAAAAAAAAAAAAAAAAGGTGAAAAAAGAAGAAGAATAAGAACTTGGGGCATGAAAAGCAAGTGTGCTTGGTAAAAGCAAGGCCAATGCCCATAGATGAAAAAAAGAGAGTCAAGATAAGGTGACTGTTGTCAATTGCAAGAATTGAATCCCGATGAAGCAATACTCAAAGAACTCAAAAGTTGAGTTTTTACAATCAATGGGGCATTTCATGAAGACAATCCCCAATACTGAAAAAGAAAACTGGTGGCAATGCCAAGATGATCACCAACTCTCACCATTCACACACATTTTGAGCCTAATGATCCTTTCATTTCTCAACCCATGAACCCAGCCTACGTTACGTCCCTCACAAAGTCTCTTCAGATTATGGCACTTAAATTAACGTAGGAGTTCATATGTTTATAAGCATCGCTCAAGAAGTGCGAGCAAGATTATTTCTTTCTCATTTTGCAGGGTTCTTGACTTGTAAACCCGGAGATAATTATAGAATTGTTCTTTTAATTGCCTTGACTCAAAGAGTCCCTTTGTTAAGCCATTGACCAAGCCCACATTATGGTCCCTATTAAAGACCTCTCAGATTGGTAAGATCGTACCGCTTGCGAGAATACTTGGATCCTTGTTGATATGATGATGAGATTGGGTGATTCTCACAAAATAGCTATTCTAAACGAGAGTGAGTGAAAGTCCTTTTTAACTAAAAGTCTCTCATTTAGCATTTTTAAGAAATCCATGTCGTTGTCTTGAACGACAATTCTCTCCAAAGTGGAAATTTGGGTGATGCAAAGGTCATTATGCATGAACCCCGATTGAGTTGATAAAAATCTCACTGAATTTTGAAATGTGCATTCTAGAGTAGCTTAGATTCTCTATCTCTTTGATGAATGCATATCAGTTTTTGCTCTAAACCATGTCTGATAGGTAATTCAAGTTCCTTTCAGAATGTTTCATGATATTAGAAGAAACCTCCACCATGAAGTGGAAGACCTCCACATGATATCTAAATTTCAAAAGTCATATCCCCAGAATCGAGATATCACCAGGTAAGTATATCTCTATCCATACCTTGAATATTTGTCATTGTGTATTCCCTTTTAAGCATACCGACACTCAATTGAGTTGTCCCCAAAGATTTTTCCTCCAGATTCAATCGATTAAGGCGACCGAAGAATGGTTCGGGTCCTGGGTTAGATGAGAATCCCGCAAGGTTGGGCGACCGAAGAATGGTTCGGGTCCTAGCCAAGCAAAACCTCAATCTAGGCGACCGTAGAATGGTACGGGTCCTAGACAACATTTATTGCTCTAACAGGCGACCGTAGAATGGTACGGGTCCCTGGAAAAGCAATTTCTTCATTCAAAGCGACCGTAGAATGGTACGGGTCCTGGAAAAATAATTTTCTTCGTTGAGGCGACCGTAGAATGGTACGGGTCCTTGACAACACCTATTCCTTATTCAGGCGACCGTAGAATGGTACGGGTCCTGGAAAATGAATCCCCGTTTAGGCGACCGTAGAATGGTACGGGTCCTGGAAAATGAATCCCCGTTTAGGCGACCGTAGAATGGTACGGGTCCTAGACAAAACCTTTCTGCCGTACTGGGCGACCGTAGAATGGTACGGGTCCTGGGAAAGCATTTCCTTACAAAACATTTCTGCCGTACTGGGCGACCGTAGAATGGTACGGGTCCTGGGAAAGCATTTCCTTACAAAACATTTCTGCCGTACTGGGCGACCGTAGAATGGTACGGGTCCTGGGAAAGCAGTTCCCTACAAAACTTTTCTGCCGTATTGGGCGACCGTAGAATGGTACGGGTCCTGAGAAAGCAGCTCCTTTCTGCCATACTAGGCGACCGTAGAATGGTACGGGTCCTAGGAAAGCAGTTTCTTCACAAAGTCATGTTACTATTCTAGGCGACCGTAGAATGGTACGGGTCCTGGACGGGTAACACTCACTATCTCGAATTACTTTATCCTTCTCGAAGGTAAGTTATCCGAGGTAGGTTCATCTATCATTTGCATTAGCATTTCCATGCATCATATAAATTGCATTAAAAAATGGAATTCACGTTCCAACAAAAAAATCATTCACTGCATGTGCATGGTCAAAATTTAGGTCTCAATTTGTCTTTGAAGGCAACCTCTACGAGCTCACCTTCAAAGAGGGGCAGCTGTTGACACCTAAATTTTGGCGACCCATTTAGACATTTAAAAAAATTAGGGTTAATTTTATCCCTGAAAAATAAAATCACATGGCATATAGTTTAGGAACATTTTTGTTTATTTTATTGGACCAACGGCGAGTGCAAAATTTTTCACATATTCCGTTCAAATTCTTCACACATTTAGGCAATATACACCAAATGATATATTTTCAAGCAAAAAGGAAAATTTTGGATGGGATATTTGATAAATACAAAATGTAATATTACGCGGGGTGCAACGATATATTCGGTGGTATTTTGCATGAGCAAAATTAGAAAGTAAAATATACCACGAAGATCCAATTTTTTGGCTTATAAAAGGCACCGCGTACGGACAAAGTTGAAAAAAGAGGCCACGCATTTGAGACATTCGGTCATATCGAAGGGGAACAAATTCAGAGAGAAAAGCACGAGAGAAGGGGGTCCTTTCCGTCGGTAAAAAAAAGCAAAGGGTGAAAAAGTGAGTGGAGAGAGGAAAAGTAGAAAAAAAGAGAAAAAAGAAAAGAAAAGCCCCCCTTGCGCGATCGTTCATCTTCCCCCGCAGGGGGCCTTCGCCGCCCCGTCGCCGTCGAACCCCGCCGTCGCCGTCGCCGATCTCCGTCCGCGAGCGCCGAGCCGCGAGCCCCGACGACCGCGCCGCCCGACGCCGAGCCCCGGAGCCTCGACGACACGCCGCCGCCTCGCTCGGCCCGCGACCCGCCGCCTCCGCCTCACCTCGCGCTCGCGCCGCAACAGAAGCCCCGGACGCCGCGCCAATCCCCGCCGTTGCAACCCTCCTCTCGCAGATCTGTCTCCGCCGTCGATCCCAAGCCACCGGTGACCTAGAGCCGCGGGCGAGCCGAGATCCAGCCGCGGAGTCCCTCCGCCGCAAATCCGAGGTCCCCGACGACGTAAGGCCCGAACCCGGCTCGAGGCTTCCCTTTCACCGGTGCCGAGCCTCGTTGAAGACCCACATCCGACGCCGCCCTTGCTCCTCGCCGCGACGCTCGCCCCGATCCGGTTCTCTCACCGGACGCCGCGCTCAACAGCTCGATCAGACGCCGGAGCTCCTCATCGCAGCCACCGAGGCCTCCCGCCGTCCCCGCAGCGCCCGCCGGCCGAAGCCCGTGATCCGAGCGCCCGACGCAGCCCCCGCGACGCAGCCCGTGCCGCCCGACGCCGCCTCCGCTTCGCCTCCAGCCCCGAGCAGACCCGCGACGCTCCTCGCGCCTCGCGCCGACACGCCGCTCCGGAGCCTCGCCGGAACCCTAGCCGGTGATCCCCCTCGCCGGACCGGCCACGGCTTTGTTTTTCTTTTTCTTTTTAAGAAAAAAAAAAAAAAAAAAAAAAAAGAAAAACAAAAGAAAATTTAGGTATTTTCTTTATCTTATTTTTGTTTTATTATTTTTGCTATTTTATTTTATCTTTTTTTAGTGTAATTATTCATTTAATGTGAAATTGAAATTCCATGATATGAAATTACTTGGGAACTAGTGATTGTCAGTCCGATTTTCAAGCTCGAAATCCGACTCGCAATTACTTTAAAAATTGCCAATCCGATCTCCCGCTTGAGATCCGATTCGTGATTTATGTGAAATTGGCCAACCCGATCTCATGCGCGAGATATGGTTCGTCGATTTGGAAATCAATATGGCTTGATTTGCCGTGGTGTTACTTAAATTAGTTTTCTTTTAAAAAAAAATCAAAAATGTAGTTTTAGGGTTTGCATGTTCATAATAGGAATTTTATTTCGAATTTTCAAAAATAAAAAATCAAATCAATTAATTTAGGTTGCTAGTTCTTTTTTTTAATTTGGATTGCATGTTTAATTATTTGGCAATTATTAATTTCGAAATTTAAAAAAGGGAAAAAAGGAAAAACACAAAAAAAAAGTCATTATGCATATGTCATGTAGAATTAGGGCATTCTTTGCACGTCATTGCATGCTAAGATTGCATATTATAGGTTTAGATAATTTCTCCTAAATAGATTGCATGCTTATTAGGAAAATAAAAATCATGTGCACGTCATATAGAATTAGTTTCATACAATGCACGTCATTTAGTGATTTTTGTTAGATGCATTTAATTAGAAATTGCCTGTCATTAGAATTAGGTCATTAGATTAATTTAGATTGCATATTTAAATGTTGCATTTCTTTAATTTCGAATCTCATAGAAAATACAAAAAAATTATTTAGAATAAATCATCTCATGCTTATGATAGACTACATGCTTAGTTATGTCATATTGTTTAGGTCATATAGCTAAGTCATGTTGCCATGTCATATCATTTCATGTTAAATTAGTGGCATGCATTGCATAAAGCATGATTCTCATTAATTAAGTGAAAACAAAACAAAAATTGCGTGTTAATTAGAAACCATATCTAGGGTTGTTGATGTAGATTTTAATTTAACATTGCAGATGCTTTCGTTGCTTTGAGGTAAGTCCTGCAATTTATTTTCTGCTTTACTTGAGTGTTAAATTGGTGGTTTGCGCACCTGCATGAACACCTCACATGTTAGGGAATTAGTTTAAAATCAATCCAAACTCATTGCCAAACATTTTTCAAAATTAAAAGAATGGTACCGAAAGGGCATTAGAGAAATCTAGTGTAACCAAGTCCCCGTACCCATAATCTCGATTCGTAGAAGTAAAATAATTCTCCCATTACTTTACTTGGGTTTCTAATCGACCCACCAAAAATAGATTAGTGGCGACTCCTAATTAAAAAAATTGCATGTTAACAATTCAAACCTAAGTCGCGAATTGGTATGGGCTTGGGAGAGCCCGAGTTAAGTCTAGGCTTAACAATCCATTAGCCAAACCCTAGGTGGTTCATGCCCCGAAAAAAATTGGTCGCGACAATTGAGCACGCCAAGAGGGATAATTGGCAGCAGAGAGCTTGAACGACAAATGGATGGCGGCTAAGATCGAGATCAGACCATTAGGTGCAACTGTTCCGATGGAAATAGAACTAGAATTCGAGGTGGTGTGAGCTAATTCTGAAGTGACTTCCATGACTAGAGGGTGCAGAAGATTGCAAAAAAAAAAAAATGCAGAATAATCAGATAAAAAGCTCTTAGGGCATAATTGCTCTAATACCATGAAGAAGCTCACAATTTGTGGATGATTTTCATATCACATAATTTACAGATTGTACACGCTTATAAAGAGAAGGAAAAATACAATTTTTTTACAGAGTAAGAATCATGGAATACCAACTCATCTATAGTTGGTATGCTAATATGAAAATAAAAAAGACATCAAAAAGATTTCATATTCAAAAAAATAATATCAGAAAAAGATTTCATATCTTAACAGAATAAAGAGTTGGTAGTAGATCATGACAAGTGATGTCTTCAATTTCAAAACTTTGTGGTGATTATTCCAATGCGAATTGTGGAATGAAGAGGTTTCTAATGTCTTCAATTCCAAAACTTTGTGGTGATTATTCCAATGCAAATTGTGGAATGAAGAGGTTTCTATATGTACAACCCAGCATGGGGAATTTATTGAAGTGATAATTAAAGATCTTGAAATATAAAAACTCGATGAGGATTACCTTCTCACACGCATCTCCAAATTATTAGAGAGACTCCTATTGTGGCAACATTACATGGTATTCATTTCATTAACAATCTCCCTTGGGTTTGTATTGATGGCTTCAATCAAATTTCATATCATTGAGAGAAGGTTGGGTAAATACAAGCGACTATTACAGGTTAGTTGCCTTTCATGATCATTTGAATGACTATTCACTTATAAATTGTTCGTTCACTTGGGCAAACATTAGAGATGGGGATGCTCCGGTTAAAAAAGAGTTAAGATGGGGTCCTATAAAATTTGGGCCGGAGGTGATGTTTACTAATGCAGAAGCCTATGTTTTTTTAGCAATTGGTTTTGATTATAGTCCTATACTTCTCTCTTTGCCTCCAGCTTTGATGACATAGAGGAAATAATTCAATTTTGAAGCCTTCTATTAGAAATATATAGCGTTGTGAGATTATTAGAAAGATCTGGCATGAACCAAGTTTGAGTCAAATAGACTTTATGGGAAAATTCAAAAAGGTTTCCAATGAATTGGTAGAATGGAGCAAAGAAAAAAAAAATTTCTCTAATGCATAGTCCCATATTGATTTGCTTAGGAAAATATTCACGGATCTTACTAAGAGTAAGACAAATTATTCAACCATAAAGGCTACTTAGAAGATCATAGACCAAATCGAAAGATTATGGAAGTTGGAAAAAATGTATTAGGGTATGAGATCACAAATTAATTGGCTCAAATGTGGAGCTAGAAATATGAAATATTTTCATGCTACAATAATTCAGAGAAGATGACAGAATAAGATTTCTATACTGAAAATTGATAATCAATTTAATTTGATATAAGGAACTCTAGACTAGAACAATGTTAACAAATATCGATACCAAAACGGACTCATAAAATTAGTTCACCAAACCGATGCACCGCTCTTGAATGAGCATTCAATTTACCATTCATGACCCGCTTTAAGGGACGAAGATAAGATCTTCCACTGTTCCGATCGGCCATTAGAAGAAACACCAATTTCCTAAATCGGCAATCGAGATTTATTAACATGTTAAAAGGGAGGGAGGGGGGTGAAGACTACGCGGGATCGATCTTAGGTAGGCCCCACTTCGACACGTATGTTTTTTGCGATAAAACCTGAAAACCTTAGAAAATTTTCTCTAAGTAGTCCCGGGCCGCGGGTCACCGTGCGCCCGCCCAATGAAGAGGCGACACATGGCTCCACGTGAGACGGGCCCACCATTATTTTCGATCAAATTTTTGCACACTTTCCCTCTCTTCATTAAATGCTTCGTTCATCTGTCAAGGCCGACCATCACTTTTCAGAGAAGGTTTTGCGTCCCCCATCTCTCTCTTCATTAAATGCTTTATCCTTCTCTGCACACTTTTCTCCCGCCGCACGAAGAAGCACTCTCCCGTCCGAAATTTTTTAAAATGGCGCCCGACACGAGGACACGTGTCGCGGCGAGCGCCTTCTTGTTTGAGACGCCGGAGCGTAAGACGTACCCAATATTTTCTCCCCCTTCCCCGTCTCTTTCAAAATTCTCTCTATATTTTTCTCCATCAAAGCCGCACGATGCCCGCCCGTCGCCTCCCGAGCTCAGCCCACCTCCGCCGCCGCTGCCAGAGCCACTCGCTCCCTCTCTCCCGGCCGGGTGTTGCGAGTTGCGATGACACCGCGGCCGCCGTTGTGAACGATCTCTCTCGCTCTTAAGAGCCGCGCCGATCATAGCTGTCGGGTCTCGACTCGACCTCGACCGCCTCCCGTCTTGGTCGTGGTCGCCTCCGATCCTAACTCCAGCTCCTCCGTTTTGTGTGGAAGAACGGGTTTGAAAAATCCTCCCGTGCTATTCCGAAAGATAGCGTGTCCCCGCGGGTGAGGAGCCGCGCCTCCTCTTCTCCGGCCTCCGCCCAGAGCAGCAACCACTGTCCCCCTCCCCGAGGGGCGATGAGCAGCAGAACCCTGGCCCGACAAGCTCCTCTTCAAGGAGGACGAGAACTGGCTCCTCAAGTCCCTCTCCAAGCTCACCAACCCCTCGTTGTCCCCACCTCGGATCCTCCGAAACTTGACCGAAGATCCGGCAACTCTGGCACAAGTACCACAGGCAGGCGCGGACCAAGAAGCTGAGCTCGTCCGAGACGTATGGGGCAAGAAGTTGAGCTCAAGGGAGGCGAGAAAAGGCAAGGGGTAAAAGTAGCAAGCGAATTTGGAGGAAGAGAGGGAGAAAGACGAGGGCGAGATTATGGGCGGCGAGGAGAATGGAGGGGGTCGTCGCCGTCGTCATGCAAGATTTGATGTATCTACTGAGTCTATGCTGATCGCATGTTGAGAGGACCTCATTACAATTTTTGAGGCAACAAGGACGCTGCATGCATAAAAAGAAACAACCAAAGCGATGAAACATGACCACTCGCCAAAAGCTGAGTGTCCCAGGATTGCAGAAACCAGCGTCGATCTTTTAACGTTCTTCTTTACATCGATGCCAGTACGAGGAGAAAATTTTAGGTGGCAAGAAAGTTTCGTCTGTAATGTGTAGGTCTGGGAAAGCAGACGTGCATGCAGATAGGGATCATATGTAACGTCGTAAAAACCTTGTTCCTATTCGGATGAGTCGCATCTATAGACAAATACCATGACATAGGGGGATGAGCGATCGAGGATCACCTCGAGAAATGTCGCGCAAACCGTACAATTAATTGGAACTCATGCCAATTCCTCGAACCTTGGCATGATCTCTCGTTGAAATGTCTAAGATCTCAAATTACAGGAAGCATTAGAATTAAACAGTTCCAATTCATCCAAATTTAGCTCTCAAAGGCGATACCCTCAGAAAATCATTGGCAAACAATACCTCTTGGGCAAAACATTATATACACATAAAATAAACCAGTAGACAATCCTACAGGTGAACTTGCGAATCCTTTTAAGCAATCACTACTGCATGGTGCTAGATGATCATCGCGTTGCTCTCACAGCGAAGCCAGAGCAACCCTCTGGAAAGGGGAACCCCAGCACAGGACCAATCTCGTTCCACCATAACTATACAACTTTAAAGTACACACACTCATCATAGACAATACAAGTTGTGATCCTACAAAGAAATCGACTCAGCAACACATTACCTGGCAAGCACATCATGCTAGGCTGGGTAGAGGGGAAGGGGTGCTTCTTCGTGCGAGCGGGTGAAGAAGCATGCAGAGAAGGATAAAGCAATTAATGAAGAGAGAGAGATGGGGTGGGGGACACAAAACCTTCTCTGAAAAGTGATGGTGGGCCTTGACAGAAGAACAAAGCATTTAATGAAGAGAGGGAAGGGGTGCAAAAATTTGACCGAAAATAATGGTGGGCCCGTCTCCACGTGGAGCCATGTGTCGCTTCTTCATTGGGCTGGCGCACGGTGACCTGGCGGTCCGGGACTACCTAATATTTTCTCGAAAACGTTGTCCAGTTGCAGAGAACGACGAGAAAATATTGGCTGCAGCTCTGACTCCAACGTGTCTTCCTCCGAGTCCATTCACCGGGCGACACGTGTCGCCCGGCAGCCACGCTGGAGTCCGAGCTTCGGCCCTTTTATTTTCGTAAATATTGGAGCCAGCTCTCGAAAGTTTTCTCTCCTCCTGCACGTATTGTCCTGTTTTACTGTTTTGCAAGGAACCGAACAGACCTAGCCTGCACATTCTCTCTCATTGCATTTATTACGAAGGAAAGAGAAGCAAAGCTTTACGTTGCTCTCCAAGAAAGAGAATTTACCATTTCCCATTTCTTTCACCCGACCGAGGTTTCGAAATTTTGAATCTCAAAATCTCTCTACCCTCGTCGCGCCGCTCGCTTCTCTCTCCGGCCTCTCCCTCCTTCGATCTTCCCCCCGCCCAGCGCTGCCCCTCCGTGGATCACGCTCACAGCCGTGCCGTTCGAGAACTCGAACCCCGAAGTTGGTGTTCCGGAGGACGGCCTCCCCAACTGGCGACGCGGTCGAGGGAGCTGAGAAGGAGCCCGCGGTGGAGTAGTCGAGGGACTTGATGTCGACGCGGCGAAGCCTGAGCTCGGGGCTCTTGACACAGGCGGTGAGGGCGAACCCGAGGAAGGCGGCGCGGAGGATGACGATCGAGGCGAGGGTGTAGACGAAGCACTTGTAGCTGCTGCGCCTCTGGTTGCGGCGAGGCGGCGGCTTGGCGAAGTGGGCGAGCTCCACATCGTCGCTCCGGAGGCGGGGTCCGGAGGGCACGATTGGGCTTGTCGGATCTTCTTTAGGCATCGCGAAAGTCGGAGTTCAAGTGAATGCGAGAGAGCACGGTCACTCACTGAGAGGCTGTTCTTGAGAAGCTGTTCTTGATGGTGGTGCTTTCGCTTTTCTTTTTGGGTTTGCGGGATGATTATCATCGTGTTCATACGATTCAGGGAATCATGAATAGAGAGCTTTTTAAGGCATATAATACTATATCTGGTCTATCTTCCTCTTCAAATCTTTTTCTTGCTACTTCTCGTTCTTTTTCAATCTATATCTGGGAGAGCAGATTGGATCATTTGTCTCCAGAAATCATTTCCAGTCAATTCGCTCAAGGGTCAATCTTTATAACCAGAGGAGCTGTCCAGATTGATGCAGATAAATGGACAATGATCTAAGAATCTTTCG
Source organism: Eucalyptus grandis (assembly GCF_016545825.1). NCBI lineage: Eukaryota > Viridiplantae > Streptophyta > Magnoliopsida > Myrtales > Myrtaceae > Eucalyptus > Eucalyptus grandis. Next base: position 9,171,836 of record NC_052622.1, on the reverse strand, counting down.
TCTTTCAGATCAAAGCAAATAACTATACCGAAGCTAAAATTTTCGATCCCAGATTTCCAGCAAATAAACAGTCAAGAATGCAATAAAATCAGAACAAGTGCTAACTAAGACGGCCTTAAGCCACAGGACTCGCTGGCGAGGGGTTTGCATTCCGACGAGGTTTTGCTTTCCGGTGAACCCAGCATTTGATGCATATGCCATAAAAATCGCAGGGAAACAAAGAGAGAAGAATGATATCAGACGTAGATTCACAATATAAGAACAAACGCATTAAACTAGGCTTCCAATGATCGATCCGACTAAGTGGGATTCGGCCGTTCACTCAAGCATTTTGTCGAACATCTAATATTCACCGCTGAAACGATAGATTTTAGACTAGATCAAGGCTCGAACACAGGTCTGGGTCCCTAACAGAGGGCGCCATAACGCGTTACAACACCGATGAAGGACTGGAAGAATCGAAGTTCCCATGAAAACGAAGTGAGCATGCTTCGGGAAACCCACCGGGTTGAACGGGAAAAAGGGCTGCGGCGGACGGCGGCTCTCGGGTGGACGACTGGCGACGGCGAGGCGTTCCTTCAAGCTCCCTCTCTCTCTCCCTTCGTTATTCGATTGCTTTGGTTATAGTAGTCGCCGAAGTTAGGTGTTGTTGGGAGATCAAAGATTCTTTGCGTTATTCAATTGCTTTGGTTATAGTGGTCGCCGAAGTTAGGTGTTGTTGGGAGATCAAAGATTCTCAGATCATTTCCTACTAAAGTTGCGCATGAAACCCAAAACAAAGCCAGCTGATCCTTCCTCATTGCACACCCCCAACATATTCATACAAGCACACAGACATGCACCCATATTCACACGCGCAGGAAATTATGAGCTCAGAGAGAGAGGGAGATTACATAATACAATCAATCGCTATTTACATTTGCAAGATTTTAGGAGTTAGTGTGGATGACCAGATCCAGATCCAGCAGAAAGTCTTATTCCTCTCTGTTTCCCAAAACCAAATGAATCTCGTCCTCAAGCTTCAATCTGTTTCCTATGTGGTGAGATGATCCTGAAAACATGCTCTTGACTGATGCAGTTGTCCACCATAACTACCCATCTGCTCTTCTTCCTCCACCCTTCGCTGTCGTCGATCTTGCCTTGGGCTTTAGCACCTTCCTATGCCGCCTCGAACGCCCTGCGCGGGTCATCACCGACGGAGGTTCAAAGAGCGACATCAACAGAGCAGCACAGCACAGACCCACTCAGACCCAGCTTTCACACGGTCCCGCACGTCTAACCGTCAAAAACCTCGGACGACGGCACAGGAACACATCAACCCCCTCAGTGAGTGACCCGTGCTCTCTCGCATTCACATCGTCGCTCGCCCACTTCGCCAAGCCGCCGCCTCGCCGCAACCAGAGGCGCAGCAGCTGCAAGTGCTTCGTCTACACCCTCGCCCCGATCGTCATCCTCCGCGTCGCCTTCCTCGGGTTCGCCCTCACCGTCTGTGTCAAGAGCCCCGAGCTCAGGCTTCGCCGCGTCGACATCAAGTCCCTCGACTACTCCACCGCGGGCTCCTTCTCAGCTCCCTCGACCGCGTCGCCAGTTGGGGAGGCCGTCCTCCGGAACACCAACTTCGGGGGTTCGAGTTCTCGAACGGCACGGCTGTGAGCGTGATCCACGGAGGGGCAGCGCTGGGCGGGGGGAAGATCGAAGGAGGGAGAGGCCGGAGAGAGAAGCGAGCGGCGCGACGAGGGTAGAGAGATTTTGAGATTCAAAATTTCGAAACCTCGGTCGGGTGAAAGAAATGGGAAATGGTAAATTCTCTTTCTTGGAGAGCAACGTAAAGCTTTGCTTCTCTTTCCTTCGTAATAAATGCAATGAGAGAGAATGTGCAGGCTAGGTCTGTTCGGTTCCTTGCAAAACAGTAAAACAGGACAATACGTGCAGGAGGAGAGAGAAACTTTCGAGAGCTGGCTCCAATATTTACGAAAATAAAAGGGCCGAAGCTCGGACTCCAGCGTGGCTGCCGGGCGACACGTGTCGCCCGGTGAATGGACTCGGAGGAAGACACGTTGGAGTCAGAGCTGCAGCCAATATTTTCTCGAGAATTCTCGAGAAGGACTCCACGACGGAAGTTACCCCGCAGCATCGTCCTTCTTAAAACACGCAGCGAAACCGCGTTAACGCGTGCGAACTCCTCCTTACGAAATCAGCGCTTCCGCGACGCCAAGTTCCCACTTCGCACTCCACCCCCTATATAATAACCCTAATCCAGTCCTTATTCCTACCTCATCTCCATCTCCATCTCTATCTCCATCTTCATCTCCATCTCGGTCAGCGCCTCCATCGTTTTCTCCTGCAACTCCCCTTCCCATGGCGGAGAAGCAACCCCACCTCAACGGCGCCTACTACGGCCCCGCCGTGCCCCCCAAGCAGAACTCCTACCACCGCCCCGGCCGCGGCGGGGCTGCGTCTGCGGCTGCGGCTGCTGCCTCCTCAAGTTCATCTTCAACCTCGTCCTCACCGTGGTGGTCGCCGTCGGTCTCCTCGCCCTCCTCTTCTGGCTCATCTTCCGCCCCAACCTTGTCAAGTTCCACGTCACCGACGCGGAGCTCACCCAGTTCAACTTCACCGCCACCAACACCCTCAGCTACGACCTCAAGCTCAACCTCACCATCCGGAACCCGAACCGCCGCATCGGGATCTACTACGACTCGATCGAGGTGCGGGCATTATATGAGGGCCAGCGCCTCGCCTCCGATTACCTGGCTCCATTCTACCAGGGCCACAAGAACACGACCACGCTCAGCCCGGCTTTCCAGGGCCAGCAGCTGGTGCAGCTCAGCACGAGCGAGCAATCCGATTTCAACTCTACAACATCGATATGAAGCTGTAACTGGGGTGCGGTTCAAGCTCGGCAAGATCAAGACGTTCCGCATCAAGCCGAGGGTCAAGTGCGGGTTGAAGGTCCCCCTGAGCTCGTCGGGGTCAGCTGCCACCGCCACCTTCCAGACCGAGAAGTGCGACATCGACTGGAGGATCTTTAGATGATCATTCCATGGGCGATGTATTGATTTTTCTGGGCACCACTAGTTTTTTGGTCATGTTGATATCATTGCTTGCATTATTCTTTCATTATCGGCGCATTAGGACGCTTGTTTTGGCCGTCGCCACTACGTTTCTGGTATATATGCGGATACATACTTGTATTGATGTTCATGCTTTCGTATATAAATAAGGAACTGGCTGAGTTCGATTTTTATAGCAGTCGGCTCAACTCGTTACAGTGCCATAATTTTCGAAATAGAATTTCGTCATGCATTGCTTCTCTCTCGTCAAGAGAAAATGGCTTGGAATATGGGAATTGGTGGTGGATTTCTAGGAGCGCCATTTGTCAATGTCTTCCGACCATTAAAGAACGAGCAATCGGACAAAGAGGAGAAGTTGAGAGATGACGTTGAAATAGTAGTAGGACTTTTGAAAGCTTCAATCGGGGACAACGTGAAGTGGAGGTTGGACGTAAGAGTGATCAGTTCTCGGTTCGGTCCGGTTCCAAGGTGGAACCGGGAACCGAACTGGGAGAATCGGTTCCCAATTTTGGGAACCGTGGACCGGACCGTTTGGTCCTAGGACCGAGAACCGGACCGGACCATCGGTTCCGGTCCGGTCCGGTCCAAAAGAATTGGCACTTTCTTTTTTCACTAAAGAATGACCATTCACTAAAGAATAATCATGCTCCGGACCGATCAATCAAATTCGATTTCCAAGCAATCTAATAAAATTACTCACACATGTTTCCACGTACAAAATATTCAAACTTCACTTGTATGAATATCAATCATAGTTTATGTGTTTCATGCTTAATTTTAAGCATAAAACCCATGAACAACGTGATTAAAGGTTGTGCTTGGCTTAGGTTTTATAGGCAATCTCTTTTTATACTTTGAATGTTTAATCGACATGAGACTTTTTAAGGCTTGAAGTGCCTTGTCGTTTGCAAGTGAGGGGAGCAAGAGAGAGAGAGTGTGAGCATGAGGAGAGTTTTTCTATAAATAAAGAGTAACAACAAGAGTTTTGGTAGTCTCTTGGCCACATAAGAGGTTGTTACCTCAATTGCAATTCCGATTGCAATAAGTTTCATATATAATATTCATATGTTATATGTGTTTATATATTATATGAATATAAATTATACATAAAAAATTTGTCCGGTCCGGTCGGTCGGTCGGACCGGTTCCCACCTTGAAACCGGGAACCGGGACTGAACCTGGCTGCGGTTCCAAGATTAGGAACGGGAACCGGACTCGCCGACCGTGGGAACCGCCTAAACTGGCCGTGTCCGGTCCGGCTTGGTCGGGTCCTAGTTCGGGCGGTTTCCGTTGCACACCCCTAGTTGGACATTCTATAATTCCAGAATAACCTTTCGATTTTCTTTTTAAAGTAAAAATAATGACGTGGAAAACCGATGGGTCATGACTGCTGGGCTGAAGCGTTTGGATCGACCCCAAGGCTCCGAAGAAGCTAGGAAGAACGAGACAAGAACAAGGAGGAGAGTTAAAAAGAGGCAAGAATTATGCTTATTTATCGTTTGGTCTACCCTAAAATCTAATGAAATCTAAGGGAAGGACTAAGTGAAATATCCTGAGAAATTTTAAGACTTAAATGCAGATTCAAATGTAATATCTTGACAAGTTTTAGAAATTGCTTTGCAATTATCTTTTAAATTAACATGGAGAGAGGAAGCTTAAATTTGACTACGAGCTTGCACTTGAAGACTTCCTGTTGTTGTGTGCACTGTGAAGTTCAAAGTTTGTTTTATTCAGCTGCGTTAATTTGATATTGTTCGAATTGTTACTGTTATCCCATCAGAGTGGTATCAGAGCTTCTGGTTATTGCTTGATTTTTCTGCCTTGTGTTAAACAATGGAAACGAATACGAGTAGAATGATTATACTGAATGATTCGAATGATCATATTTGGAAAGAGAAGATGGAAGACCTTTTATATGTGAAAGATTTTTATTTGTCCGTATTTGCCTGGGAGAAATCGGAGAATAAAACTGATACCGAATAGTCTATATTTCATTATCAAGTGTGTGGTTATATTAGGCAATGGGTGAATGATAATGTTTTATTGAGGAAACACATACACGCAGTTTATGGGATAAGCTTGAACAGTTATATGCTTGAAAGACTGGGAATAATAAGTTATTTTTGATAAAATAGATGATGGCTCTAAGATATCAAGATGGTACTCATTTGATCGATCATTAAATTCTTTTCAAGGAATTATAAATCAGTTGGCTGCAATGGGAATCAAGTTTGATAATGAGATACAAGCACTATGGTTGCTTGGTACTTTGTCGGACTCATGGGAGACGTTCTGAACATCTTTGTCTAATTCTGCCCCGAATGGTATAATTGCTAGTGTTTGGTCAAGAGTAGTATTTTGAATGAAGAGATGAGAAGAAAGACATAAGGATCGTCTTCTTCACATTCGATGCCTTGGTTGTTGAGAAAATGGAAGAAGTGAGTCTCGAGGTCCGAGAAATAGAGATAAAAGTTGAGATAAAATCAGAAGTAAGTATAATAAATTTGCTAATGTTGAGTGCCATTATTGCCATCAGAAGGGACATATTTAGAGATTTCGTAGCCATTTAAAAAGGGAGAAACAAAAGGAGAAAGGTAAAGAGAAGAAAAGTGATAATGACAATGATGACAATTGTGTTGCTGCACTTAAAGAAGACTTTCTCATAATTTTTTATGGTGATGTGGTGAATTTTATATCTCATGAGACCAATTAGGTAATTGATAGTGGTGCATCTATTCATGCTATGTCTCGTAGGGATTTCTTTGCATTATACAAGTCAAGTGACTTCGGATCTGTGAAGATCGGAAACAATGAGCTAGCTCAAGTTGTAGGCATCGGTGATGTGCGCCTAGAAACTAGCAATGGCATAAGGTTAGTATTAAATAATGTTAAACATATACCTGAAATCCGCTTGAATTTGATTTCTATAGGCAAGTTGGATGATGATGAGTTTTGCAGCACCTTTAGTAATGGTCAATGGAAGCTCACCAAAGGTTCTCTTGTTGTGGCTAGAGGTGAAAAATATTATTCGTTGTTCATTATGCAGGTAAAGTTGTCCATAGACAAAATTAATGCAGTAGACAGCGAAAATGCAATTGAGTTATGGCATAAGAGGCTCAATCACATTAGTGAGAATGGTTTGTCAATATTGGCCAAGAAGAAGCTCATTTTAGGACTGAAAAGTTTGGCGCTAAAGAAGTGTGCTCATTGTTTAACAGGAAAACAGAACATAGTTGTATTTAAAAGCTCCCCTCCTTCAAGAAAGTTAGGTATACATGATTTAATGCATTCTGATGTTTGCGGTCCTATGAAAACAAAATCACTTGGTGGCTCTCTTTATTTTGTTACATTCATAGATGATTTTTCCAAGGAAAATTTGGATTCATACCTTGAAAACTAAAGA